>NC_048573.1:75424704-75604704 GCF_013265735.2 Oncorhynchus mykiss
GTTTTGTCTAGGGGTTTTGTAGTTTATGGGATTGTGTTTAGTATAGTATTCTAGGTAAGTCTATGGTTGAGAGCCTAGAGTGGTTCTCAATCAGAGGCAGGTGATTATCGTTGTCTCTGATTGGGAACCATATTTTGGCAGCCATATTCTTTGAGTATTTCGTGGGTGTTTGTTCCTGTCTCTGTGTTTGTTGCACCAGATAGGGCTGTTTCGGTTTTTCACGGTTCTTGTTTTTTGTATATTGTTCGTATTTTTCATCTTTCATTAAAGATGTATAAAGATAACCACGCTGCGTTTTGGTCCTCCTCTCTTTCACCAGAAGAAAACCGTAACACTATCTCTATGTCTACCTCAGGGGCTGTCGCATTTGCCTGATGCGTGGTAACATTCTGATCTAGGGGAAGTCCTTCAGAAACAGAAGTGAATGTGTTGGGACTAGTAGTTGTGTTACACATATTTGTGAATGCCAACAACAAAAAAATGTGGGTCCCAGAAGCCACTCAAAGACTGACATGACCAAAACATGTGACCCACAGTCGCTGGCAATCTGTCATTTCGCTAATGGAGACGGTGGAAAACGTTGAACTGAATGAGCCTGTGCCTTATGCAAAATGATGAGGTGTGGATATGCTCAGTACTATGTTGCCATATGTCATCGGGTAGCTTGCCACCCATGTCTTGCTCCCTTGCGGATGTTGCATTCGCCTAGGAAGGAAGATTAATGTTCTGTATTATGTCGTATAATCTGGAGATTGGTCCCTTCAGATACAGGTTAAGATCTAAGCCGCCTCTCGACTGGACACTTAGATGGCTCGAGTGGAAAGGAAAGGAAATGTGTTTTTTAGCAAAGCTGAGAGTTTGCAGGTACTTAAAAGTGGATAACGAAAATATTATGGTCAAACCCTCAGAGTATCGAATGAGACGAAAATGTTGTCAACAAAAAGGTCACAAAAAAAACACTCGACCGTTCCTGTGTCACAACTGGAATACCGTGTCAACCTGCGATGCTGGGAAGAGATGATTAGATGTTCATGGAGAGAAGTCACTTGCTTGTTTAAGGCTAAAATGATTTCGGAATTGGGACCAAATTTTTATGGAGTTCTTGACAGTGGGATTCAAAACATGGGTAACAAGGTTCATGGGCAGTGGGGAGCACGGTCACAAGGTTCATGGGCAGTGGGGAGCACGGTCACAAGGTTCATGGGCAGTGGGGAGCACAGGAATGAGACAGGAGACGTTGGAAGGCTTGACTGTAAATCCATGATGGCCCAAGTTGGACCATCCTTGTTTTCAAATGTAGAAACTCAATAAAAACATTTAGATATATTTTCTGACCAGTAGCAGTGTAAACAACTGGAAAGACCCAACCTGCCTGCGGGCTTAGGTCTCTCTAGATATACAGTACCAGTCAAAGGTTTGGACACACCTACTCATTCAAGGGTTTTCTTTACTTTTTACTATTTTCTACATTGTCGAAAAATAGTGAAGACATCACAACTATGAAATAACACAATGTATTCAAGTAGTAACCAAAAATGTGTTAAACAAATCAAAATATATTTAAAATCAAATCAAACTTTATTTGCCACATGCGTCAAATACAACCTTACCGTAAAATGCTTACTTTTAACCAACAATGCAATTCAAGAAAGAGTTAAGAAAGTATTTACCAAAAAAACTAAAGTAAAACATAATAAAAAGTAACACAGTAAAATAACAATAACGAGGCTATATACAAGTCAGTGTGGAGGCTATATACAGGGTATTACGGTACAGAGTCAATGTGGAGGCTATATACAGGGTATTACGGTACAGAGTCAATGTGGAGGCTATATACAGGGTATTACGGTACAGAGTCAATGTGGAGGCTATATACAGGGTATTACGGTACAGAGTCAATGTGGAGGCTATATACAGGGTATTACGGTACCGAGTCAGAGTACAGGGGCACTGGTTAGTTTATTATTTTTTTACATTTATTTCACCTTTATTTAACCAGGTAGGCCAGTTGAGAACATGTTCTCATTTACAACTGCGACCTGGCCAAGATAAAGCATAGCAGTGTGAACAGACAACACAGAGTTACACATGGAGTAAACAATTAACAAGTCAATAACACAGTAGAAAAAAAGAGAGTCTATATACATTGTGTGCAAAAGGCATGAGGAGGTAGGCGAATAATTACAATTTTGCAGATTAACACTGGAGTGATAAATGATCAGATGGTCATGTACAGGTAGATATATTGGTGTGCAAAAGAGCAGAAAAGTAAATAAATATAAACAGTATGGGGATGAGGTAGGTCAAATTGGGTGGGCTATTTTAGTAGAGTTATTCTGTACATGTAGGTAGGGGTAAAATTGCTACGCGTAGATAATAAACAGCGAGTAGCAGCAGTGTAAAAACAAATGGAGGGGGGTTTCAATGTAAATAGTCCAGGTGGCCATTTTGATTAATTGTTCAGCAGTCTTATGGCTTGTGGGTAGAAGCTGTTAAGGAGCATTTTGGTCCCAGACTTGGTGTTCCGGTACAGCGTGCCGTGCAGTAGCAGAGAGAACGGTCTATGACTTGGGTGACTGGAGTCTTTGACAATTGTTTGTGCTTTCCTCTGACACTGCCTAGTATATAGGTCCTGGGTGGCAGGAAGCTTGGCCCCAGTGATGTGCTGGGCCGTATACACTGCCCTCTGTAGCGCCTTAGATGCCGAGCAGTTGCCATACCAGGCGGTGATGCAACTGGTCAGGATGCTCTCGATGGTGCAGTTATAGAACATTTTGAGGATCTGAGGACAAATCTTTTCATTCTCCTGGGGGGAAAAGGTGTTGTCATGCCCTCTTCATGACAGTCTTGGTGTGTTTGGACCATGACAGTTTGTTGGTGGTGTGAACACCAAGGAATTTGAAACTCTCGACTCCGCTAAACGACAGCCCCATCGATGTTAATGGGGGCCTGTTCTGCCCACCCTTTCCTGTACTCCACAATCATCTCCTTTGTCTTGCATATTGAGGGGGAGGTTGTTGTCCTGGCACCACACTGCCAGGTCTCTGACCTCCTCCCTATAAGTTGTCTCATCGTTGTCGGTAATCAGGCCTACCACTGTTGTGCCGTCAGCAAACTTAATGATGGTGTTGAAGTTGTGTATGGCCACACAGTTGTGGGTGAACAGGGAGTACAGGAGGGTCCTAAACACGCACCTCTGAGGGGCCCCAGTGTTGAGGATCATCGTGGCAGATGTGTTGTTGCCTACCCTTACCACCTGGGGGCGGCCCATCAGGAAGTCCAGGATCCAGTTGCAGAGGGAGGTGTTTAGTCCCAGGGTCCTTAGCTTAGTGATGAGCTTTGTGAGCACTATGGTGTTGAACGCTGTGCTGTAGTCAATGAACAGCATTCTCACATGGGTGTTCCTTTTGTCCAGGTGAGAAAGGTCAGTGTGGAGTGCGATTGAGATTGCGTCATCTGTGGAACTGTTGGGGCGGTATGCAAATTGGAGTGGGTCTAGGGTATCTGGGATGATGCTGTTGATGTGAGCAATGGCCAACCTTTCAAAGCACTTCATGGCTACCGACGTGAGTGGCAGGTTTCCTTCCCTTTCTTGGACACATGGACTATGGAGGTCTGCTTGAAACATGTAGGTTTTACAGACGCGGTCTGAAAGAGGTTGAAAATGTCAGTGAAGACACTTGCCAGTTGGTCCACGCATGCTTTGAGTACACGTCCTGGTAATCCGTCTGGCCCTGCGGCCTTGTGGATGTTGACCTGTTTAAAGGTCTTGCTCACATCAGCTACCGAGAGCGTTATCACACAGTGGTCCGGAACAGCTGGTGCTCTAATAAATGCTTCAGTGTTGCTTACCTCGAAACAAGCATAAAAGGCATTTAGCTCGTCGGTTAGGCTCGCGTCACTGGGCAGCTCACGGCTGGGTTTCCATTTGTAGTCTGAAATAGTTTTCAAGCACTGCCACATCCGACGAGAGTCAAGTAGGATTCAATCTTAATCCTGTATTGATGTTTTGCCTGTTTGATGGTTCGTCTGAGGGCATAGCGGGATTTCTTATACGCGTCCGGATTACTGTCCTGCTCCTTGGAAACGGCAGATCTAGCCTTTAGCTCGATGAAGGTGTTGGCTGAAATCCTTGGCTTCTGGTTGGGATATGTACGTACGGTCACTGTGGGGACGAAGTCGTCGACACACTTATTGAGGAAACCGATGACTGAGGTGGTATATTCCTCAATTACATTGGATGAATTGCGGAACTTATTCCAGTCTGTGCTAGAAAAACAGTCCTGTAGCGTGGTTTTCTCCTTTCTCTCTGCTCAGACAGTCATGGCTCTGTCTCTGAGTCGTGTTGAGGCAGATAAAGACAGAGCTAACACCAGTTTGCTGTCAGTCTGCTCTGTGGTTCCAACTGGCCACACCAGCTTATGTGTAGCTGAATGTAGCTTTAAGCAGGTTACTTACTCCTTATTCTCTTCTTTGTTCCATCTTCTCCTTCCCTCTCTCCTGCCCCCCCCCCCCCCCCCCCCCCCCCCCCCCCCCCCCCCCCCATCTCTCTAGTCAGACATCCTTGGGTTGGTTTGTATCAGAGTCGAATCAGTTGGGTTGGCTGTCACTCTGCTCTGCAGTTCCAACTGGTTACATGAGCTAAAAGCGGGCAGGGCGGGCGGCGTGAGAAATGTCAGTGATCAGTCTAACTAACCATAGGGCTCTGTGTGTGAGGACCAACTCTTGAACTGCATTGCTGCTTAAGGGCTTGTAAGAAAGCATTTCACAGTAAGGTCTACCTGATGGTTTTGCCGCATGTGACAGGTTTGAACTGCTGCATGCCAAGTAATCATTCCACACTCTACTAGTACCGGCTCGAGAACCTGCCAAGTTCTAATTCCACATTTTACTGCTGCCTGCTCTAGAACCTGCCAAGTTCTGATTCCACATTCTACTGCTGCCTGCTCTAGAACATGCCAAGTTATGATTCCACATTCTACTACTGCCTGCTCTAGAACCTGTCAAGTTATATTTACAAGATCTACTGCTGCCTGCTCTAGAACCTGCCAAGTTATATTTACAAGATCTACTGCTGCCTGCTCTAGAACCTGCCAAGTTAACTCCACATTCTACTACTGCCTGCTCTAGAACCTGCCAAGTTCTAATCCCACATTCTACTGCCTCCTGCTCTAGAACCTGCCAAGTTATATTTACAAGATCTACTGCTGCCTGCTCTAGAACCTGTCAAGTTATATTTACAAGATCTACTGCTGCCTGCTCTAGAACCTGCCAAGTTATATTTACAAGATCTACTGCTGCCTGCTCTAGAACCTGCCATGTTTTAACTCCACATTCTACTACTGCCTGCTCTAGAACCTGCCAAGTTCTAATCCCACATTCTACTGCCTCCTGCTCTAGAACCTGCCAAGTTATAATTACAAGATCTACTGCTGCCTGCTCTAGAACCTGTCAAGTTTTAACTCCACATTCTACTACTGCCTGCTCTAGAACCTGCCAAGTTCTAATCCCACATTCTACTGCCTCCTGCTCTAGAACCTGACAAGATTTAATTCTACATTCTGCTACTGCTTGCTCTAGAACCTGCCAAGTTCTGATTCCACGTTCTACTGCTGACTGCTTTGGAACCTGCCAAGTTCTAATTCCACATTCTACAGCTGCATGCTCTAGAACCTGCCAAGTTCTAATCCCACATTCTACTGCCTCCTGCTCTGGAACCTGACAATATTTAATTCCACATTCTGCAACATATGGTTCACTAACACAACCATACAGGTGACAGAGCCCTATAAGGCCCTGTGAACTAAACAGACCTACGTTCAAATACTAACCAGCTAGCACATTTGGTTCCTTGGAAGTTTTGGTAAAGTATGTTTTTCGTTTCACATTGGTTGGGGGAACAAAACCATACATTTCCAGACATAAGGAGCATTCAACTCCCCAGTTACGACATGAGGATCATTCAACTCCCCAGTTAAACCATGAGGATCATTCAACTCCCCAGTTAAACCACGAGGATCATTCAACTCCCCAGTTAAACCACGAGGATCATTCAACTCCCCAGTTAAGGCATGAGGATCATTCAACTCCCCAGTTAAGGCATGAGGATCATTCAACTCCCCAGTTAAACCACGAGGATCATTCAACTCCCCAGTTACGACATGAGGATCATTCAACTCCCCAGTTAAACCATGAGGATCATTCAACTCCCCAGTTAAGGCATGAGGATCATTCAACTCCCCAGTTAAGGCATGAGGATCATTCAACTCCCCAGTTAAGGCATGAGGATCATTCAACTCCCCAGTTACGACATGAGGATCATTCAACTCCCCAGTTACGACATGAGGATCATTCAACTCCCCAGTTAAACCACGAGGATCATTCAACTCCCCAGTTAAACCACGAGGATCATTCAACTCCCCAGTTAAACCATGAGGATCATTCAACTCCCCAGTTAAACCATGAGGAGCATTCAACTCCCCAGTTAAACCATGAGGAACATTCAACTCCCCAGTTAAACCACGAGGATCATTCAACTCCCCAGTTAAACAACGAGGATCATTCAACTCCCCAGTCAAACCACGAGGATCATTCAACTCCCCAGTTAAACCACGAGGATCATTCAACTCCCCAGTTACGACATGAGGAGCATTCAACTCCCCAGTTACAACATGAGGAGCATTCAACTCCCCAGTTACGACATGAGGAGCATTCAACTCCCCAGTTACGACATGAGGATCATTCAACTCCCCAGTTAAACCATGAGGAGCATTCAACTCCCCAGTTACGAATGCGGAGCATTCAACTCCCCAGTTACGACATGAGGAGCATTCAACTCCCTAGTTAAACCACGAGGATCATTCAACTCCCCAGTTAAACCACGAGGATCATTCAACTCCCCAGTTACGACATGAGGAGCATTCAACTCCCCAGTTACGACATGAGGAGCATTCAACTCCCCAGTTACGACATGAGGAGCATTCAACTCCCCAGTTAAGACACAAGGAGCATTCAACTCCCCAGTTACGACATGAGGATCATTCAACTCCCCAGTTAAGGCATGAGGATCATTCAACTCCCCAGTTAAACCACGAGGATCATTCAACTCCCCAGTTACGACAAGAGGATCATTCAACTCCCCAGTTAAACCATGAGGATCATTCAACTCCCCAGTTAAGGAATGAGGATCATTCAACTCCCCAGTTAAACCACGAGGATCATTCAACTCCCCAGTTAAGGCATGAGGATCATTCAACTCCCCAGTTAAACCACGAGGATAATTCAATTCCCCAGTTAAGGCATGAGGATCATTCAACTCCCCAGTTAAACCACGAGGATCATTCAACTCCCCAGTTAAGGCATGAGGATCATTCAACTCCCCAGTTAAACCACGAGGATCTTTCAACTCCCCAGTTAAGGCATGAGGATCATTCAACTCCCCAGTTACGACATGAGGATCATTCAACTCCCCAGTTAAACCATGAGGATCATTCAACTCCCCAGTTAAGGCATGAGGATCATTCAACTCCCCAGTTAAGGCATGAGGATCATTCAACTCCCCAGTTAAACCACGAGGATCATTCAACTCCCCAGTTACGACATGAAGATCATTCAACTCCCCAGTTACGACATGAGGATCATTCAACTCCCCAGTTAAACCACGAGGATCATTCAACTCCCCAGTTAAACCACGAGGATCATTCAACTCCCCAGTTAAACCATGAGGATCATTCAACTCCCCAGTTAAACAATGAGGAGCATTCAACTCCCCAGTTAAACCATGAGGAACATTCAACTCCCCAGTTAAACCACGAGGATCATTCAACTCCCCAGTTAAACAACGAGGATCATTCAACTCCCCAGTTAAACCATGAGGAGCATTCAACTCCCCAGTTAAACCATGAGGAACATTCAACTCCCCAGTTAAACCACGAGGATCATTCAACTCCCCAGTTAAACCATGAGGAGCATTCAACTCCCCAGTTACGACATGAGGATCATTCAACTCCCCAGTTAAACAACGAGGATCATTCAACTCCCCAGTTAAACCACGAGGATAATTCAACTCCCCAGTTAAACCACGAGGATCATTCAACTCCCCAGTTAAACCACGAGGATCATTCAACTCCCCAGTTAAGGCAAGAGGATCATTCAACTCCCCAGTTAAACCACGAGGATCATTCAACTCCCCAGTTAAGGCATGAGGATCATTCAACTCCCCAGTTAAACCACGAGGATAATTCAACTCCCCAGTTAAGGCATGAGGATCATTCAACTCCCCAGTTAAACCACGAGGATCATTCAACTCCCCAGTTAAACCACGAGGATAATTCAACTCCCCAGTTAAGGCATGAGGATCATTCAACTCCCCAGTTAAACCACGAGGATCATTCAACTCCCCAGTTAAACCACGAGGATCATTCAACTCCCCAGTTAAGGCAAGGGGATCATTCAACTCCCCAGTTAAACCACGAGGATCTTTCAACTCCCCAGTTAAGGCATGAGGATCATTCAACTCCCCAGTTACGACATGAGGATCATTCAACTCCCCAGTTAAACCATGAGGATCATTCAACTCCCCAGTTAAGGCATGAGGATCATTCAACTCCCCAGTTAAGGCATGAGGATCATTCAACTCCCCAGTTAAGGCATGAGGATCATTCAACTCCCCAGTTACGACATGAGGATCATTCAACTCCCCAGTTACGACATGAGGATCATTCAACTCCCCAGTTAAGGCATGAGGATCATTCAACTCCCCAGTTACGACATGAGGATCATTCAACTCCCCAGTTACGACATGAGGATCATTCAACTCCCCAGTTAAACCACGAGGATCAGTCAACTCCCCAGTTAAACCACGAGGATCATTCAACTCCCCAGTTAAACCATGAGGATCATTCAACTCCCCAGTTAAACCATGAGGAGCATTCAACTCCCCAGTTAAACCATGAGGAACATTCAACTCCCCAGTTAAACCACGAGGATCATTCAACTCCACAGTTAAACAACGAGGATCATTCAACTCCCCAGTTAAACCATGAGGAGCATTCAACTCCCCAGTTACGACATGAGGAGCATTCAACTCCCCAGTTACGACATGAGGAGCATTCAACTCCCCAGTTACGACATGAGGATCATTCAACTCCCCAGTTAAACCATGAGGAGCATTCAACTCCCCAGTTACGAATGAGGAGCATTCAACTCCCCAGTTATGACATGAGGAGCATTCAACTCCCTAGTTAAACCACGAGGATCATTCAACTCCCCAGATAAAACACGAGGATCATTCAACTCCCCAGTTACGACATGAGGAGCATTCAACTCCCCAGTTACGACATGAGGAGCATTCAACTCCCCAGTTACGACATGAGGAGCATTCAACTCCCTAGTTAAACCACGAGGATCATTCAACTCCCCAGTTAAACCACGAGGATCATTCAACTCACCAGTTACGACAAGAGGATCATTCAACTCCCCAGTTAAACCATGAGGATCATTCAACTCCCCAGTTAAGGCATGAGGATCATTCAACTCCCCAGTTAAACCACGAGGATCATTCAACTCCCCAGTTAAGGCATGAGGATCATTCAACTCCCCAGTTAAACCACGAGGATAATTCAACTCCCCAGTTAAGGCATGAGGATCATTCAACTCCCCAGTTAAACCACGAGGATCATTCAACTCCCCAGTTAAGGCATGAGGATCATTCAACTCCCCAGTTACACCACGAGGATCTTTCAACTCCCCAGGTAAGGCATGAGGATCATTCAACTCCCCAGTTACAACATGAGGATCATTCAACTCCCCAGTTAAACCATGAGGATCATTCAACTCCCCAGTTAAGGCATGAGGATCATTCAACTCCCCAGTTAAGGCATGAGGATCATTCAACTCCCCAGTTAAGGTATGAGGATCATTCAACTCCCCAGTTACGACATGAGGATCATTCAACTCCCCAGTTACGACATGAGGATCATTCAACTCCCCAGTTAAACCACGAGGATCATTCAACTCCCCAGTTAAACCACGAGGATCATTCAACTCCCCAGTTAAACCATGAGGATCATTCAACTCCCCAGTTAAACCATGAGGAACATTCAACTCCCCAGTTAAACCACGAGGATCATTCAATTCCCCAGTTAAACAGCGAGGATCATTCCACTCCCCAGTTAAACCATGAGGAGCATTCAACTCCCCAGTTACGACATGAGGAGCATTCAACTCCCCAGTTACGACATGAGGAGCATTCAACTCCCCAGTTACGACATGAGGAGCATTCAACTCCCCAGTTACGACATGAGGATCATTCAACTCCCCAGTTAAACCATGAGGAGCATTCAACTCCCCAGTTACGAATGAGGAGCATTCAACTCCCCAGTTACGACATGAGGAGCATTCAACTCCCTAGTTAAACCACGAGGATCATTCAACTCCCCAGTTAAACCACGAGGATCATTCAACTCCCCAGTTACGACATGAGGAGCATTCAACTCCCCAGTTACGACATGAGGAGCATTCAACTCCCCAGTTACGACATGAGGAGCATTCAACTCCCCAGTTACGACATGAGGAGCATTCAACTCCCCAGTTAAGACACAAGGAGCATTCAACTCCCCAGTTACGACATGAGGAGCATTCAACTCCCCAGTTAAGACACAAGGAGCATTCAACTCCCCAGTTTAAGACACAAGGAGCATTCACACACGTCCCTACTTCTAACTGTTGTTAAACCCATCTTCAGATGGCGGCTACATCTCCCTGTATAACTAACCAGATTGCATCCTATTTCCTATATAGCGCATTACTTTTGACCATGGTCTATAGGTGGGAATAGGCTGCCATTGGGAAGCAGCCCATACTTCACTATCACAGTGAAATTCATAATAAACACTATAAGAGCAAACCGTTGAATTAATTTGAACTACCATAATAAAACAACAACATTAGTCAATTTGTGTTCTGTTTATTACTGTTCTGGGCATTAAAACTGTGAATAATAAAGTTAAAAACTACAACAGCCCAAAACAATAAAGATCATTTCCTGGTGGGTAATAAAACGAAAGTAATGAACTGAAATTAAAACAAATAAAACTGCAAAATCAATTGAATTAGCGTGCTGTGTCCATTGTGTTGGATGCCCTCTGCTTAGAGAACAGAACAGACACAGAACAGAACAGAGCAGAACAGAACAGAACAGAACAGAGCAGAACAGAACAGAACAGAGCAGAACAGAACAGAACAGAGCAGAACAGAACAGAACAGAGCAGAACAGAACAGAGCAGAACAGAACAGAACAGAACAGAGCAGAACAGAACAGAACAGAGCAGAACAGAGCAGACCATAACAGAACAGAACAGAACAGAGCAGAACAGAACAGAACAGAACAGAACAGAGCAGAACAGAGCAGAGCAGACCAGAACAGAACAGAGCAGAAAAGAACAGAACAGAACAGAACAGACACAGAACAGAACAGAGCAGAACAGAACAGAACAGAGCAGAACAGAGCAGAACAGAACAGAGCAGAGCAGAACAGAACAGAACAGAACAGAGCAGAACAGAACAGAACAGAGCAGAACAGAACAGAGCAGAACAGAACAGAGCAGAACAGAACAGAACAGAGCAGAAAAGAACAGAGCAGAACAGAACAGAGCAGAACAGAACAGAGCAGAACAGAACAGAACAGAACAGAGCAGAACAGAGCAGAACAGAACAGAACAGAGCAGAACAGAACAGAGCAGAACAGAACAGAGCAGAAAAGAACAGAGCAGAACAGAACAGAGCAGAACAGAGCAGAACAGAACAGAACAGAACAGAGCAGAACAGAGCAGAAAAGAACAGAGCAGAACAGAACAGAGCAGAACAGAGCAGAACAGAGCAGAGCAGAACAGAGCAGAACAGAACAGAGCAGAACAGAGCAGAACAGAACAGAGCAGAGCAGAGCAGAGCAGAACAGAGCAGAGCAGAACAGAACAGAGCAGAGCAGAACAGAACAGAACAGAGCAGAACAGAACAGAACAGAGCAGAAAAGAACAGAGCAGAACAGAGCAGAACAGAACAGAGCAGAACAGAACAGAGCAGAACAGAACAGAGCAGAACAGAACAGAACAGAGCAGAAAAGAACAGAGCAGAGCAGAACAGAGCAGAACAGAGCAGAACAGAACAGAACAGAACAGAACAGAACAGAGCAGAACAGAGGAGAACAGAACAGAGCAGAAAAGAACAGAGCAGAACAGAACAGAGCAGAACAGAACAGAGCAGAACAGAACAGAACAGAGCAGAAAAGTACAGAGCAGAAAAGAACAGAGCAGAACAGAACAGAGCAGAACAGAGCAGAACAGAACAGAACAGAACAGAGCAGAACAGAGGAGAACAGAACAGAGCAGAAAAGAACAGAGCAGAACAGAACAGAGCAGAACAGAACAGAGTAGAACAGAGCAGAGCAGAACAGAACAGAACAGAGCAGAACAGAACAGAACAGAGCAGAAAAGAACAGAGCAGAACAGAGCAGAACAGAACAGAACAGAGCAGAACAGAACAGAGCAGAACAGAACAGAGCAGAACAGAACAGAACAGAGCAGAAAAGAACAGAGCAGAACAGAACAGAGCAGAACAGAGCAGAACAGAACAGAACAGAACAGAGCAGAACAGAGGAGAACAGAACAGAGCAGAAAAGAACAGAGCAGAACAGAACAGAGCAGAACAGAACAGAGCAGAACAGAACAGAACAGAGCAGAAAAGAACAGAGCAGAACAGAACAGAGCAGAACAGAACAGAGCAGAACAGAGGAGAACAGAACAGAGCAGAACAGAACAGAGCAGAACAGAGCAGAACAGAACAGAGCAGAGCAGAGCAGAACAGAGCAGAGCAGAACAGAACAGAACAGAGCAGAGCAGAACAGAACTGTGACACCACTGAGTTCTATGTTGCTAATAAAGACACACGGGATTTAATTAGAACATTTGGTCTCAGGTCTTCATGATCCCTATCAGCAGTCTCTCACCCACTATGTTAAGACACAGCACGTCTATGCATACCGGCAAGACACATTTACCAACATTCATTAGTATTGTGGCTGAAACTGTGCACCAGTGGTGGAGATACAAGAGCCAGCGCTCGGCCTAGTTCTGTTGCAGCCCGCCTAATAGCAACTTGGCTTTAATAATTGAGAAAAACATTTTTTTTTTTTTGGGGGGGGGGGGGGGGGGGGGGGGGGGAATATGGATTTGGGGAAATAATCTAGTGGATAATATTATACTAATCTAAAAATAGTCCAAAGAAAACACTGGTTAACATCTGAGTACAAGAGGGTGGTGGTGATGAGGACAGGTGGCCAGGGCTGGAGGAGGATGTAGCACGCAGAGAGAGAGAGAGAGAGAGAGAAGGGGAGAGAGAGAAGGGGGAGAGAGAGAGAGATAGAGAGAGAGAGAGAGAGATAGAGAGAGACAGAGAGAGAGAGAGAAGGGGAGAGAGAAGGAGAGAGAGAGAGAGAGAGAGAGAGAGAGAGAGAGAGAGAGAGAGAGAACAGGGACAGGAATCCTAACCGGATATTTGTCCCAATTTTCTTTCGGAACGTTTTGGACTCACTTTGGCCATGCTGCTCACAAACACAACAACGACATCACATTGAGAATACACTGAGCTGGTAAATCTATTTCTGGAAAATGTATTAATTATATTTAATACCACAACAATTCCATGAAAAACTACAGAATGACAAACCAAACAAATATGTATATTAGACTAGAGGTACATGGAGGTTTCTATCAGACTAGAGGGACATGGAGGTTTCTATCAGACTAGAGGAGGTTTCTATCAGACTAGAGTAGGTTTCTATCAGACTAGAGGAGGTTTCTATCAGACTAGAGGAGGTTTCTATCAGACTAGAGGAGGTTTCTATCAGACTAGAGGGACATGGAGGTTTCTACCAGACTAGAGGAGGTTTCTATCAGACTAGAGGAGGTTTCTATCAGACTAGAGGAGGTTTCTATCAGACTAGAGGGACATGGAGGTTTCTATAAGACTAGAGGAGGTTTCTATCAGACTAGAGGAGGTTTCTATCAGACTAGAGGAGGTTTATATCAGACTAGAGGTACATGGAGGTTTCTATCAGACTAGAGGGAAATGGAGGTTTCTATCAGACTAGAGGAGGCTTCTATCAGACTAGAGGATGTTTCTATCAGACTAGAGGAGGTTTCTATCAGACTAGAGGAGGTTTCTATCAGACTAGAGGAGGTTTCTATCAGACTAGAGTTACATGGAGGTTTCTATCAGACTAGAGGTACATGGAGGTTTCTATCAGACTAGAGGAGGTTTCTATCAGACTAGAGGGACATGGAGGTTTCTATCAGACTAGAGGAGGTTTCTATCAGACTAGAGGAGGTTTCTATCAGACTAGAGGAGGTTTCTATCAGACTAGAGGAGGTTTCTATCAGACTAGAGGGACATGGAGATTTCTATCAGACTAGAGGAGGTTTCGATCAGACTAGAGGGACATGGAGGTTTCTATCAGACTAGAGGAGGTTTATATCAGACTAGAGGTACATGGAGGTTTCTATCAGACTAGAGGAGATTTCTATCAGACTTGAGGAGGTTTCTATCAGACTAGACGTTCATGGAGGTTTCTATCAGACTAGAGGAGGTTTCTATCAGACTAGAGGGACAAGGAGGTTTCTATCATACTAGAGGAGGTATCTATCAGACTAGAGGTACATGGAGGTTTCTATCAGACTAGAGGAGGTTTCTATCAGACTAGAGGAGGTTTCTATCAGACTAGAGGAGGTTTCTATCAGACTATAGGAGGTATCTATCAGACTAGAGGTTTCTATCAGACTAGAGGAGGTTTCTATCAGACTAGAGGAGGTTTCTATCAGACTAGAGGAGGTTTCTATCAGACTAGAGGAGGTTTCTATCGACTAGAGGTACATGGAGGTTTCTATCAGACTAGAGGAGGTTTCTATCAGACTAGAGGTACATGGAGGTTTCTATCAGACTAGAGGAGGTTTCTATCAGACTAGAGGTACATGGAGGTTTATATCAGACTAGAGGAGGTTTATATCAGACTAGAGGAGGTTTCTATCAGACTAGAGGTACATGGAGGTTTCTACCAGACTAGAGGAGGTTTCTATCAGACTAGAGGTACATGGAGGTTTCTATCAGACTAGAGGTACATGGAGGCTTCTATCAGACTAGAGGAGGTTTCTATCAGACTAGAGGAGGTTTCTATCAGACTAGAGGAGGTTTCTATCAGACTAGAGGAGGTTTCTATCAGACTAGAGGAGGTTTCTATCAGACTAGAGGAGGTTTCTATCAGACTAGAGGGACATGGAGGTTTCTATCAGACTAGAGGAGGTTTCTATCAGACTAGAGGAGGTTTCTATCAGACTAGAGGAGGTTTCTATCAGACTAGAGGAGGTTTCTATCAGACTAGAGGAGGTTTCTATCAGACTAGAGGAGGTTTCTATCAGACTAGAGGTACATGATGGTTTATTCCCTGTTTTTCTCTCTTGTGGGGAAGAAAATGAGGCTTGACCATTTTGGCCAATCAAAACATTGAAAAACAATCCTTAGATTTGTGTCTTCATTACGGCCCTTTGCAGCATGCACATTTAGCAGAGGCACAGCTGACATAGACAACCCCACAACCTCAGCTCCCAATCCCACAACCTCAGCTCCCAATCCCACAAACTCAGCTACCAATCCCACCACATCAGCTCTCAATCCCACCACCTCAGCTCTCAATCCCACCACCTCAGCTCCCAATCCCACCACCTCAGCTCTCAATCCCACCACCTCAGCTCTCAATCCCACCACCTCAGCTCCCAATCCCACCACCTCAGCTCTCAATTCCACCACCTCAGCTCTCAATCCCACCACCTCAGCTCCCAATCCCACCACCTCAGCTCCCAATCCCACCACCTCAGCTCTCAATCCCACCACCTCAGCTCCCAATCCCAACACCTCAGCTCCCAATCCCACCACCTCAGCTCTCAATCCCAACACCTCAGCTCCCAATCCCACCACCTCAGCTCCCAATCCCACCACCTCAGCTCCCAATCCCACCACCTCAGCTCTCAATCCCACCACCTCAGCTCCCAATCCCACCACCTCAGCTCTCAATTCCACCACCTCAGCTCTCAATCCCACCACCTCAGCTCCCAATCCCACCACCTCAGCTCCCAATCCCACCACCTCAGCTCTCAATCCCACCACCTCAGCTCCCAATCCCAACACCTCAGCTCCCAATCCCACCACCTCAGCTCTCAATCCCAACACCTCAGCTCCCAATCCCACCACCTCAGCTCCCAATCCCACCACCTCAGCTCCCAATCCCACCACCTCAGCTCTCAATCCCAACACCTCAGCTCCCAATCCCACCACCTCAGCTGACATAGACAATCACACCACCTCAGTTATCTCGGGCTCCCTCAGATGACAGGACAGCTCCTCTCCCAGCAGCTGGTGCCACCACCACGGCCCTCAAAAGGCCTGCTACCATCCACTGATATTATGGACAACCAGTACGTTAATAAGGAACAAACAGGAGGCATACCCATGGATAGATTGTAAAGAAGGTAAGGTGGGCTGCGAAACGTGTCACACACACACACACACACACACACACCTGTCAGTCTAAACGTCTCAAGGGTTTGAAACGTTTAAACGAATGGCGTTCATACACCGTAAGTCACAGTGGGTCAAATCCTAATGATCCAACACAAGCAATCAAGAGCAAAACAAAACAGGCACAACGTATCACTGACAAAAGGCTATTGAAAAGCTGTGTGACGGCATGAATGTGTCCTACCTGAAAGCCACCTGCGCTGTGCTCTACTGCATCATGCATTTATTCACTATAATCTACTTGAGCTGCACATCATCAATGGGGGAGGGGTGGTGGGGGGGTAAACGTTTGGTACGGACTCTATTCCTGAGATGCGCAAAATAAAAATATATTTGCGAGCACATAATTGAGATAAAAGGTAATGTCTCAATAATAATAGATATTAATAGATACATCTGCTAGCCTTAGAAACTAAACTAGGATGATAGTTTATCTCAAATGCGGACGGACCAGTGAGCTACATTTTGTCTGTCTTTCATCTTTAACGAGCTTCCCGACGAAAAGGCAGAGACTATTGTGAAACATTTTATTGTTTAAGTTTTGTAATTGGTCGGCGGGCATACGGAAGGGGGTCGCTAGCTGCCATCCCATTGGTCTAAACCAAAGCTTTTTTCCTTTTTTCTATCTACACAAAATACCCCATAATGACAAAGCAAGAACAGTTTTTTTTTATATATTTTTTTAATTGTTGCTAATTTATACAAATTAAAAAACTGAAATATTAAATTTATATAAGTATTCAGACCCTTTACTCAGTACTTTGTGGAAGCACCTTTGGAAGTGATTACAGCCTAGAGGCTTCTTGGGCATGACTCTTGGCACACCTGTATTTGGGGAGTTTCTCCCATTCTTCTCTGCATATCCTTTCAAGTTATGTCAGGTTGGATGTGGAGTGTTTCTGCACAGCTATTTTCAGGTCTCTCCAGAGGTGTTTGATCAGGTTCAAGTCTGGGCTCTGGCTGGGCCACTCAAGGACATTCAGAGACTTGTCCCGAAGCCACTCCTGCGTTGTCTTGGCTGTGAGCTTAGGATTGTTGTCCTGTTGGAAGGTGAACCTTCGGCCCAGTCTTATGTTTTGAGCACTCTGGAGCAGGTTTTCATTAAGGAACTCTCTGTACTTTGCTCCGTTCATCTGTGCCTCGATCCTGACTAGTCTACCAGTCCCTGCTGCTGAAAAACATCCCCACAGTATGATGCTGCCACCACCATGCTTCGCCGTAGGGATGGTGCCAGGTTTCCTCCAGATGTGACGCTTGGCATTCAGGATAAATAGTTCAATCTTGGCATTAATTTGACCAGAGAATCTTGTTTCTCATGGTCTGAGAGTCTTTAGGTGCCTTTTGGCAAACTCCAAGAGGGGTCGTCATGTGCCTTTTACTGAGGAGTGGCTTCTGTGTGGCGACTCTACCATAAAGACCATAACTATAGAGATAGTTGTACTTCTGGAAGGTTCTCCCATCTCCACAGAGGAATTCTAGAGCTCTGTCAGAGTGACCATCGCGTTCTTGGTCACCTGCCTGACCAAGGCCCTTCTCCCCTGATTGCTCAGTTTGGTCGGGCGGCCAGCTCTTCGAAGAGACTTGGTAGTTCCAAAGAATGATGGAGGCCACTGTGTTCTTGGGGACCTTCAATTCTGCAGAAATGTTTTGGTACCCTTCCCAAGATCTGTGCCTCGACACAATCCTGTCTCGGAGCTCTACGGACAATTCCTTAGACCTCATTGCTTGGTTTTTGCTCTGACATGCACTGTCAACTGTGGGAGCTTATATAGACAGGTGTGTGCTTTCCAAATCATGTCCAATCAATTTAATTTACCACAGGTGGACTCCAATCAAGTTGTATAAATATCTTGAGGATGATCAACGGAAACAGGATGCACCTGAGCCCAATTTCGAGTCTCATAGCAAAGGGTCTGAATACTTATGTAAATAAGGTATTTCTGTTTTTAATTTTTAATACATCTGCAAAAATGTTACCAAAAAAATGTTTTCACTTTGTCTTTAGGGGGTATTGTGATGTCATTATAAGGCTGTAACGTAACAAAATATGGAAAAAGTCAAGGAACTCAACTTATTCTTTAAAGTTGTTATAGTAGAATATACAAGGTCACATTACTAAATCGGCTAGTGCATCATCAGTTCCTCTTGTCATGTCCGTCATTACAGACCTTAGAGAGATGTTTATAACTTGTCAGAAATGTCCAGATCAACGAGCCCATGTCAGCTCCCTTTTTTTTATTAAAAAAAAAAATTTTTTTTAGCCCATTGATAATGTTGGAATTTTTTTGTCACTCAAAAAAATCACATGAATACACATTAGACATGGCAAAATGTATAGAATTGCGCGCAGAAAAATGCCTTTAAAACTGCAAAATGTTATTTGACATGACAAGATGTGTAGAATTGCAGGAAAGAAGCTTTTAAAACTTAAAAATTCTCCGTTTCTGTCATGAACGAGAGGGAAAAAGTTTAGGAATCCCCATAGAATGGAACTGGAGGTTCCACTTTCAAATCTACATGGACAAACTGTACACCGTATAGAGTCGATCTCCCCAAAACCAGAACCAAATCGTCGAGCGGCCCCCCAAAAAAATGTTTAGCAACAAACTGGCCTCCCCCAAAAAAATTAGGGAACGTATTAGCAACACGCTGGCCCCCCCCAAAAAAATTAGGGAACATATTAGCAACACGTTGGGCAGCGAGCTCTTCTTTCTGACTTCAAAGCACTCTGCGCTCACTTTGAGCCGGCCAAATCGGACCTAACAAGAACAGAAAAGATCTACACGCATATTCTCATCTGAGTGACATCGATCAAATCATTGGCATGCAGATGCAGTTTGGACATTTCACCAGTAAAACATCAAGAATTATCATTTCACAATTGACAGTGACGATGATTGTGTAATGAGATATGCCTAACTTGGTGTTTGACGGTATTAAATTGTTTTTTTAAACACAGGCACAGGCAGACGTTGTAGTTGGAGGATGCATTTTACACATATTCTATAACGACTTTTCAATAGGCTACATCTGTAGGTACAAACTTTGATTGAAGAAATTAAGACATAATTAATTTTTTGTATTTTTTTAAATAGCTCCTTCCGCTTAAACACTAGTACTACAACACTGACCAGTAAGTCTAACGAACCTGACTCTTGTGTGTCTCTTCACTATGAATTCAAACCGTTTCAACAAGGACAGTCTTTTTGGTTGAGATCAAATTCATCTGCAACACATTCTCAGAGATATTAAGCTGGGATAACATTTGACTGGTGTGTGTGTGTGTGTGTGTGTGTGTGTGTGTGTGTGTGTGTGTGTGTGTGTGTGTGTGTGTGTGTGTGTGTGTGGGGGGGGGGTTGAAATGCAAGCCGTATGCTCTGGATGCTTAGTCAAGCAGTTCTGAATTGGATCATTGTGATCTGAGCAGATGAGAAACGACAGTACAGGCACCGCCATTTATTTTAAAGAAATAGGAGGGAGGCAGGAAGGCAGGCAGGGAGGGAGGCGGGGGGGGGGGGGGGGGGGCAGGCAGGGAGGGAGGCAGGCAGGCAGTCAAGGGAGAAAGGCGGGGGAGGTATGCCGGCAGGTAGGGAGGTAGACAGGCAAAGAATCAGAGAGGTAGAGAGGTAGGCAACAAGGTAGGCAGGGCAGGGAAGGAGAGAGAGAATGACAGGGAAGTAGGGAGGGAGGCAGGGTGGGAGGGAGGGCGGTAGGGAGGCAGGTAATGAGGCAGACAGACAGGGTCGGCTGAGGCTCTGTATTGAAAGCCTTGCAGCAGCCCACACCAGCACAGATCATTAATTCAAGGTCACCCTCGAAAGCCTATAATGCATAATGATCACTGCCAGCCATGTTAGCATTGATTCAGTATTTGTACTATGTGTATAGTACCATGTTATCATTGACTCAGTACTGGTACTCTGAGTATAGTACCATGTTATCATTGACTCAGTACTGGTACTCTGTGTATAGTACCATGTTATCGTATTTATTATTACTATAATAAATAGTATTATTTTATTATTTTACTTTTCTATTATTTCTCTATTTTCTTTCTCTCTACATTGTTGGGAACGACCTGTAACTAAGCATTTCACTGTTTGTCTACACCTGTTGTTTACGAAAGGTGACGAATAAAACTTGATTTTATTTTATTTTAGAAAATTCTCAGATTCTTCTCTGCATTTCATGCTTTCAAGTTATGTCAGCTTGGATGTGGAGTGTTGCTGCACAGCTATTTTCAGGTCTCTCCAGAGGTTTTTGATCAGGTTCAGGGCCACGATTGGTGGACTGAGAGACATGAAAAACAGCTTCTATTTTAACCTCTCTAGGCTAGAGGGCGGTATTTTCACGTCCGGATGAAAAGCGTACCCAAAGTAAACTGCCTGCTACTCAGGCCCAGAAGCTAGGATATGCATATTATTAGTAGAGCTGGATAGAAAACATTCTGAAGTTTCTACAACTGTTTGAATAATGTCTGTGAGTATCACATAACTTATTTGGCAGGCGAAACCCCGTGGACAAACCATCCTGGAAAAAAAAAATTGTCACTCTCTTTTCATTGAGTTTTCTATGTGGATCAAGATTTCTAAGGCACTTGCTTGCAGTTCCAATTGCTTCCACTAGATGTCAACAGTCTTTAGAAATTGGTTGATGTTTTTCCCTTGAGAAATTAAGAAGTAGGGCTGTTCATGTAACAGTATAACTTTAAACCGTCCCCTCGCCCATACCCGGGCTTGAACCAGGGACCCTCTGTACACATCAACAACAGTCACCCACGAAGCATCGTTACCCATCGCTCCACAAAAGCCGCGGCCCTTGCAGAGCAAGGGGAACCACTACTTCAAGGACTCAGAGCAAGTGACATCACCGATTGAAACGCTATTTAGCGCGCACCACCGCTAACTAAGCTAGTGTTTCATATCCGTTCAGAATGAGGGTCGAGTCTAGTGTAGTGTTGTGGTTGGGGCGCAAGACCTGAAAGCAAGACCTGAAAGCTCGCTCCACTTTGTTTTTATCCGGTAGTGAACACAGTTTATCCCGTCTTAAATTTGATTGATTATTTACGTTTAAAAATACCTAAAGTTGGATTAGAAAAGTTGTTTGAAATGTTTGGATAAAGATTACAGGTAATTTATTAGATATTTTGTAGATATTTTGTTGCGCGAGTTGGAACCAGTGTTTTTCTGGATCAAACGCGCCAAATAAATGGACATTTTGGAGCTATAACGATGGAATTAATCGAACAAAAGGACCATTTGTGTTAATGGGACATATTGAAGAAGCTCGTCAAAGGTATGAATTATATATTATTTCTGAATTTTGTGTCGCGCCTGGCGTGATGAAATATGATTGTCTGTGTTTGTTTGATGGGGTCCTGTCCTCAGATAATAGCATGGTTTGCTTTCGCCGTAAAGCCTTTTTGAAATCTGACACGGTGGCTGGATTAACTTCTCTAGGGTAGGGGGCAGCATTGGGAATTGTGGATGAAAAGCGTGCCCAAATTAAACTACTTGCTACTCAGCCATAAAAACATAGAATATGCATATAATTAGTAGATTTGGATAGAAAACATCCGAAGTTTCTACAACTGTTTGAATGATGTCTGTGAGTATAACAGAACTCATATGGCAGGCGAAAACCTGAGAAAGAATCCAACTAGGAAGTGGGAAATCTGAGGTTGGTTGTTTTTCAACTCATTCCCTATTGATGATACAGTGGGATATTGGTCATGTTGCACTTGCTAAGGCACTAGATCTAGTCACTAGATGTCAACAGTCTTTAGAACCTTGTTTGAGGCTTCTACTGTGAAGTGGAGGCTAATGAGAGGGGAATGAGTCAGAGGTCTGCCAGAGAGCCACGAGCTGACCATGCGCAGTCACATGAAAGTTAGCTTGCATTCCATTGCTTTTCTACAGACAAAGGAATTCTCCGGTTGGAACATTATTGAAAATGTATGTTAAAAACATCCTAAAGATTGATTCTATACATCGTTTGACATGTTTCTACGGACTGTAACGGAACTTTTTGACTTTTCATCTGCTCGTGCGTCATGAAGTTGGATTTCTGGGCTGAACGCGCTAACAACAAGGAGGAATTTGGACATATATGATGGACATTATTGAACAAAACAAACATTTATTGTGGAACTGGGATTCCTGGGAGTGCATTCTGATGAAGATCATCAAAGGTAAGTGAATATTTACAATGCTATTTCTGACTTCTGTTGACTCCAACATGGCGGATATCAATTTGGCTTGATTTGTCGTCTGAGCGCCGTACTCAGATTATTGCATGGTTTGCTTAAAGTGTTTTTGAAATCTGACACAGCGGTTGCATTAAGGAGAAGTATATCTTTAATTCTGTGAATAACACTTGTTTCGTTTATCAATGTTTATTATGAGTATTTCTGTAAATTAATGTGGCTCTCTGCAAAATTACCGGATGTTTTGGAACTACTGAACATAACGCGCCAATGTAAACTCAGATTTTTGGATATAAAAATTAACTTTACCAAACAAAATATACATGTATTGTGTAACATGAAGTCCTATGAGTGTCATCTTGATAAAGATCATCAAAGGTTAGTGATTAATATATATCTATATTTATGCTTTTTGTGACTCCTCGCTTTGGCTGGAAAAATGGCTGTGTTTTTCTGTGACTCTGACCTAACATAATCGTTTGGTTTGCTTTCGTCGTAAAGCCTTTTTGAAATCGGACACTGTGGCTGGATTTACAAATACATGTATGTTTGAGGAATTTTAATTATGGGATTTCTGTTGTTTTGAATTTGGCGCCCTGCAGTTTCACTGGCTGTTGACAGGTGGGACATTACCGATCCACGTACCCTAGAGAGGTTAACAAGAAGTAAAGCTTTATTTTGGTGTATCACACTTGTAATTGTATAAAAGTTAAATATTTCTAATAATTTAATTTGAATTTGACGCTCTTCCATTTCACCAGATCTTGTCAAATCGATCCCGTTAACGGGATTTGATCCCTAAGAATTAGACCACAAGCCGTCCTCCGCCCAGTACCCTGCCCTGAACTTAGTCACTGTCTCTAGCCTGCTACCACCCGGTAGTCTACCCTGCACCGTAGAGACTGCTGCCTTCAGAAAGTATTCACATCCCTTTACCTTTCCCACATTTTGTTGTGTAACAGCCTGAATTTTAAAATGGATTTAATTTAGATTTTGTGGGGTCACTGGTCTACACACAATACCCCATAATGTCAAAGTGGAATTACTACATATGTCAAATTTTTGTACAAATCAATTCAAAATGAAAAGCTGAAATATCAATAAGTATTCAATCCCTTTATCGAATAAGTTCACGACTAAACATGGGCTTTAAAACATCACAAAAAGGTGTATGTATTTCTCCCCTGTTTTCTAGGGCGTATGAATATTTCCTTTAACCTGTCACATATGGACTCACTCTGTGTGCAATAATAGTGTTTAACATGATTTTTGAATGACTGCCTCATCTCTGTACCCTCACACATACAATTATCTGTAAGGTCCCTCAGTCGAGCAGTGAATTTCAAATACAGATTCAACCACAAAAGACCAGGGAGGTTTTCCAATGCCTCACAAAGAAGGACAGACATTGAATTGAGCATGGTGCAGTTATTAATTACACTTTTGAGGGTGTATCAACACACCCAGTCACTACAAAGCTACGGGTGTCCTGCGGAAGGTTTCATTCTATTCCGGCAACTGAGTTAGTAAGGAGTCCTTCTTAACTCAGTTGCCGGAGAGGAAGGAAACCGCTCAGGGATTTCACCATGAGGTCAATGGTGGCCTTAAAACAGTTACAGAGTTTAATGGCTGTGATAGGAGAAAACTGAGGATTGATCAACAACATGTAGTTACTCCACAATACTAACCTAAATGAAAAGAAGGAAGCCTGTACAGAATATTTCGCCCAAAAATGTGGAAAAGCAATTCATTTTTTGACGTAAAAAGGAAGTGTTACGTTTGGGACAAATCCAATACAACACTTTACTGAGTACCACCCTCCATATTTTTAAGCATAGTGGTGGCTGCATCATGTTATGGGTATGCTTGTAATCGTTAAGGACTGGGGAGTTTTTCAGGATAAAATGAAACATAATGGAGCTAATGGAGGCTCTCTAATGTAGGCTAGATGAATCAACTAGTTAGTTATATCAGCCGATCATCTCTAATGTAGGCTAGATGAGTCAACTAGTTAGTTATATCAGTTGATCATCTCTAATGTAGGCTAGATGAATCAGCTAGTTAGTTATATCATCTCTAATGTAGGCTAGATGAATCAACTAGTTAGATATATAATCTCTAATGTTGGCTAGAGGAATCAACTAGTTAGATATATCATCTGATCACCTCATAGGAGGGCAAAGGGTCAGGTGCTCCAGCACTCCTAGGGCTCCATCTGTGTGCCTGCTGGAATCTCTTCATGAGTTCACCCTCTCATTTGGCTCACATACACTCACACACTGTCTCTAATAGATTCATTATTTTACTATATGATTATAAAATATGACTTGTGATTTATTTGTATTTTTATAAACAATATCTTAACCTCCATATGTCAGAGACATTGTAACACTTTCATCATGTAATGTGTCTTTGGTCCAGCATATACTGTACCTACACACCACCGGACAACTGTACAATAACATTAATGGGTGAAAGAAGCTGTCAGTTTGTAAAAATAAATAAAGATTACAACACAGAAAACAATTCTTAATTTTTAAATGTACGTGGTTGGATGCCTCATTACCCCTCCCCAACTGCCAACGGTTATCCAAATGGAGAAATGGAGAGAGAGAGAGAGAGAGAGAGAGAGAGAGAGAGAGAGAGAGAGAGAGAGAGAGAGAGAGAGAGAGAGAGAGAGAGAGAGAGAGAGAGAGAGAGAGAATAATCCAGTCACAAACTATAGTCTGCTCTGCTCTACTGCAGCCTACTGTAGAAAGGGGTCGAAATTCGAGCCAGCACATCCTACAGGAGATCAAAAACAAATCCCTTTTGTATTGCAGTCCACCACACCATATTGACCAACTGGTTGTCACCAAAGACAAATTCAATATTGTCCTTTATGTTATGCAATTATTTGTATTTATCACACCCATATTGTGTTTTTGGAAAATAACATATGTTCAATGTCATGGAATGTAATAATTTGTTTATTTCTTGCGAATATTGCCGCATAATCTGAGACTAAACAGCGTTCTATAATACAACTAAAAAAGCGTCCTTACCAGTATATCAGCTTGTTATTATGAAGAATGGCAGGGGTCTTGTCCGAGGCGCAATTGATGCACCACATTGTTGGTAACTAACTCACGTCTCGTCCGGGTGCATAAAAACCGTTATTCCGTTTTGTAGTTAATTTGGCTCGAACACGGACAGCCGCTCGTAGAGAGACGCACGCCAATGATTCGCCTCTGATAGCATACTTCAGTTATTTCAGGTAGAGAACGTCGTTAACTCAGAAGAGAGAAGAAGAGAAACATCGATAGTCCTCGGCTCAATCCCCTCAAACCTCTAATTCCCCATCGTCCTCTCTTCCTCCCTCTAATTTCTTTGAACCTCTAACGCGGCATTTTCTATCGCTATCTCCTGGGCGCGCAGGGTTGCTGTCTGCCTGAGCAGAGCAGCGTGACACAGCAGTCACGGCAACAACACAACTGCTGCTAGTCTGATTTCAGGCTCCAGTCAACACTCTCATCAAGGGGGGGGGGGGGCTATTTTAATCTCTCAATGCTCTCCCAAATGTTTTATTTTATTGTTTCAATTGGAATACATCCTCAGATGAAAGACACAGACACATATTATGGTCCACGGACAAATAAATATATGATTAATTCATTTGAAACTAAGTTTAACGTCACATTTATTTAGTTATTGCAGCCCAATACGCAATTTTATTTTCTGGGGCCCACACTGCCATACTGTGTGTAACATATAGCATTAGGCCTAGTCGACCTGTCCCTTCGTCTCAAAGACACTTTGCAGAGAGAAACATGAACCTGAACTGAAAGGCCTTGTCCCCTGCATGGCTCCTACTGACCACAGCAGAGGGTCATCATCCCAGGCTCTGTGGTGTGTGACAATGTACAGTGACAATAGCCGAGACTAGAAACTAGCAGCTTGTTTTTCCCATGCATCACCTCTCTCTCTCTCTCTCTCTCTCTCTCTCTCTCTTTCTGACACATACACACACATACGCAGGCACGCGCGCACACACACACACACACACACACACACAGAGATGTATTGCCTTGAAGACAACACTCTATAATTCATTATAAGCAGCAGTCTCTCACACTATATCTCTCTCCCTTTCTTTGTCTCTCACAATCTTTCTCCCCCCCCCCCCCTCTCTCTCTCTCTCTCAATCCAATCAATTTAAGGGCTTTATTGGCATGGGAAACATATGTAAACATTGCCAAAGCAAGTGAAGTAGATAGTTAACAAAAGATAGTTAACAAAAGATAGTTAACAAAAGTGAAATAAACAATAAAAATGAACAATAAACATTACACTCACAAACGTTCCAAAAGAATAAAGACATTTCAAATGTCATATTATGTGCAAATAGTTAAAATAAATAAACATAAATATAGGTTGTATTTACAATGGTGTTTGTTCTTCACTGGTTGCCCTTTTCTTGTGGCAACAGGTCACAAATCTTGCTGCTGTGATGGCACACTGTGGTATTTCACCCAGTAGACATGGGAGTTTATCCAAATTGGGTTTGTTATCAAATTCTTTGTGGGTCTGTGTAATCTGAGGGAAATATGAGTCTCTAATTTGGTCAAACATTTGTCAGGAGGTTAGGAAGTGCAGCTCCGTTTCCACCTCATTTTGTGGCCAGTGAGCACATAGCCTGTCTTCTCTTGAGAGCCAAGTCTGCCTACGGCGGCCTTTCTCAATAGCAAGGCTATGCTCACTGAGCCTGTACATAGTCAAAGATTTCCTTAAGTTAGGGTCAGTCACAGTGGTCAGGTATTCTGCTGCTGTGTACTCTCTGTTTATGTCCCACCCCGATCTGTTTCACCTGTCTTTGTGCTTGTCTTCACCCCTCTCCAAGTGTCGCCCATTTCCCCCATTATCCCCAGTGTATTTATACCTGTGTTCTCTGTTTGTCTGTTGCCAGTTCATTTTGTTTCGTCGACCAGTGTTTTTCCTGTGCTCCTGTCTGTCTCTAGTCCCTGTTCTCTAACTTTCACGGTTTTGACCATTCTGCCTGCCCTGACCCTGAGCCTGCCTGCCGTTCTGTACCTTGTCACACCACTCTGGACTACTGACCTCTGCCTGCCCTGACCCTGAGCCTGCCTGCCATTCTGTAACTTGTCACACCACTCTGGACTACTGACCTCTGCCTGCCCTGACCCTGAGCCTGACTGCCGTTCTGTACCTTGTCACACCACTCTGGACGACTGACCTCTGCCTGCCCTGACCCTGAGCCTGCCTGCCGTTCTGTACCTTTTCACACCACCCTGGATTACTGACCTCTGCCTGCCCTGACCTCTGCCTGCCCTGACCTCTGCCTGCCCCCCTGTTTTTGTAGTAAATGTGTGTTACTTCGAAACTGTCTGCATCTGGGCCTTCTCCTGAGCCAGTTTAGGGCTAAATAGCAATTTAGTTTTCTTAAAAACATGTTTTATGCTCTCCAATATGTAAAGTACTTATCTTTTAGTTTTCTCATAATTTGGTCGGGTCTGCATTTCTCTCTCTCTCTCTCTGTTTCTTTCTCTCTTTCTCTCTCTCTCTCGCTCTCTCTCCTTCTCTCTCTCTATGTATATATATCCCTCCCACTACCTGTCATCTGTCTCTTGTTTTCTCTTTAAAGGGATTTAAAACATGATTTGCTCAGATCCTCAATTCCCATTTTCTCAGCTCATGTTATTAACAGTAAACATTACATTATTATTAATTGTTACATTATCCCTTCTCATCTTATTTTCAATCCAGCGGACAATCTGGTGAATATTCCATATACTCAAAGCCAATTAACTCATTCTATGTCACTCTGATAATGATTCCAAAATACAATCACCAACTCCATATGTTGTAGCCTGAAGTGTGTGTGTGTGTGTGTGTGTACTCCATGTGTCCTGGGTCCATCCATAGGCCTAAAGGCATGTGTTACCATTATTACAGGCCAACTTGATAGATCTCTCTACTCTGGATCTCCAGAGACTCAATGAAAACCATTTACGTACTAACCTAAAAATTCAATTAGCTAATATTATGTAGGTTTCTGAACGGTATTACTCCTAAACAGTGCCTCTATTGGTAGAGTACTGTAGGTACAGATACTGTAGCTTAATTTGATCATCCTGTTGTTGCAGGAAATGCAAACTTGTAGTGTAAGTTTGCAATTTCCACTTAACATTTTCAGACTTGATTTGCCCTAACAAAAAAATGTATCAACCCCTACAAAAAAATATATTTTCAGTTGTTGCAGGATAATTTTCCTGCTGTGAGAAACTGGGTCAAATTAAGATAGGGCATCTGTAGGTGCTAGGTATGCTGGGGATTTAGAACAGCTTCAGGTACTGTTATAATTTCAATCAGGTTAAATAAATAAAAACATTGTGAGGTGTTTTTTCCCTCTCAAAATATTGATTTTGGTTGTTCCCAGACCCAGTATTCTAACCTCTTAATGGACAGCTGATTTGACGAAAATGAGTCATTTTCAATGTTTGTTGAGAGCCTGCATTTGTTAACAGATGCTATATCATAAACACATTCATCTAGACCTCAGTGCAGTGGCTCAAGTGTCATAACACAATAAATACTGTTGCACCATATGTACAGTACGCACAAGATATATGTAGAAATCACCTCCAACGAGAGAGAAGTAGAGGGACTGAGGGAAGAGAGAAGTAGGGGGACTGAGGGAAGAGAGAAGTAGGGGGACTGAGGGTAGAGAGAAGTAGGGGGACTGAGGGAAGAGAGAAGTAGGGGGACTGAGGGAAGAGAGAAGTAGGGGGACTGAGGGAAGAGAGAAGTAGGGGGACTGAGGAAAGAGAGAAGCAAGGGGACTGAGGAAAGAGAGAAGCAAGGAGACTGAGGAAAGAGAGAAGCAAGGAGACTGAGGAAAGAGAGAAGCAAGGGGACTGAGGAAAGAGAGAAGCAAGGGGACTGAGGAAAGAGAGAAGCAAGGAGACTGAGGAAAGAGAGAAGTATGGGGGACTGAGGGAAGACCAGTGGAACACATGATGAATAAAATAACAGTTTCCTATGCCCCTCTTCTTTCCTCCTCCATGTACATCCAACATTTATTCTCCCTCCGCGTTTTCCTTTTCTCCTTTCATCTTCGATTCCTTCCCATTTTCCTGCCTATCTGTCCCTTGCACTAATCCACTCCACCTCCCTCTCCCTCCTCTCGACCATCCTGATTTTCTTTCTATCATTCTGTCGTTCCTACCCTTTTCTCAGCCTTTCTATATCTCCTTCCTCTCCCATCCTTCCTCTCCTCTCCTCTCCTTCCTCTCCTCTGCACTCTCCTCTCCTCTCCCCTCCTTCCTCTCTTCTCCTCTCCTTCCTCTCCACTCCACATCTCCTCTCTTTCCTCTCCTTCATCTCCTTCCCTACTCTTCCTCGCCTCTGCTCCCTCCTCTCCTCCCCTCTTCTTCCTTTCCTTTCCTTTCCTTTCCTTTCCTTTCCTTTCCTTTCCTTTCCTTTCCTTTCCTCCTCTCCTCTCCTCTCCTCTCCTCTCCTTCACTCTCCTTCCTCTCCCCAGCTCCTTTGTCATTCTATAATCAAGTTTATCTGCAGGAAGAGTCATACACAGAAGAGAGAGAGAAAGGGAGAGGGAGAGAGAGCGAGCAAGCAAGAGAGAGAGAGGGATAGAGAGAGTTAGAGACGGAGAAGGGAGGAGGAAGAGGTTGCTAAGAAACGGTTGCTATGAAACTAAGGGGAGCGGTGCTGGAATCAGCAGTCAAGAGTGTTGCCTTGGCGACTGGGGTTTCACACTATTCTGCTGGATTTAGCTGCAATATGGGAGGGCCTCCGACTGAACGTATTACACGTATGAGACGTATAATACATCATATGACAGGTATAACACATCATATGACAGGTATAATACATCATATGACAGGCATAATACATCACATGATAGGTATATGACAGGTATAATATATCATATGACAGGCATATGACAGGTATAATACATCATATGACAGGTATAATATATCATATGACAGGCATATGACAGGTATAATACATCATATGACAGGTATAATATATCATATGACAGGTATATGACAGGTATAATACATCATATGACAGGTATAATACATCATATGACAGGTATAATACATCATATGACAGGTATAATACATCATATGACAGGTATAATACATCATATGACAGGTATAATACATCATATGACAGGTATAATACATCATATGACAGGTATAATACATCATATGACAGGTATAATACATCATTGAACAGGTATAATACATCATATGACAGGTATAATACATAATTGAACAGGTATAATACATCATATGACAGGTATAATACATCATTGAACAGGTATAATACATCATATGACAGGTATAATACATCATATGACAGGTATAATACATCATATGACAGGTAGAATACATCATTGAACAGGTATAATACATCATATGACAGGTATAATACATCATATGACAGGTATAACACATCATATGACAGGTATAATACATGATATGACAGGTATAATACATCATTGAACAGGTATAATACATCATATGACAGGTATAATACATCATTGAACAGGTATAATTCATCTGTTACGAATCCCTTTTGGCCCGACAGTCTAGGGGGGATGTTAATGAGACCCGTAACATAACTCATGCAATTTATAGTAGTGACAAAGTAAAAGTGAGAACGAAATAACCACGACTACTGAAATCTACCGTCAAACTCAGGGTTTATTGTAAAACACACGGTAATGGGGGGAGCAGGAAAATGGTCTGAGCTGGACCCAAGGAAAGAAACAATAAGTATTCAAAAACACCCCTAAGCTAGACTAGCCTATTTCAACAACAGCTAACTAACTAACCAAAAATACAGTGGGTGGTCCGCCCAGTTCTAACTAGTGTATTTAACAAAGTTTACCTACGGGTAGTGTATGCCCATGGGCGACTTGTCTTGGTTCCCCCTTTTCCCACCAGCAAACAAACACAAACACCATAACCAAAAACAATACTCACAGGTGAGGACAAAGTGATATGGAGGTGCTCAAACAAAAGAGAGCTCAATACATAGAGAGTGAAACAGAGAGATCTACAGACATGGCATTTACAGAGAGATTGAGCTCCACAGCAAACAACTGACAGGGTTTTTAAACCAAGGGGAAGGAACGGTGATTGGGTAGGAAACAGGAGGAGGTGTGTCTTCTGATTGATGATTGGTGACTGATTGGGGAGTGATGATTTTCACCTGGGAGGGGAGAAGGAGAGAAAAGAAACACACACAGGATACACACAAGATACTTGTATCCGTAACATCATCATATGACAGGTATAATACATCGTATGACAGGTATAATACATCATATGACAGGTATATGACAGGTATAATACATCAAATGACAGGTATAATACATCATATGACAGGTATAATACATCATATGACAGGTATATGACAGGTATAATACATCAAATGACAGGTATAATACATCATATGACAGGTATATGACAGGTATAATACATCGTATGACAGGTATAATACATCATATGACAGGTATAATATATCATATGACAGGTATAATACATCATATGACAGGTATATGACAGGTATAATACATCAAATGACAGGTATAATACATCATATGACAGGTATAATACATCATATGACAGGTATATGACAGGTATAATACATCGTATGACAGGTATAATACATCATATGACAGGTATATGACAGGTATAATACATCAAATGACAGGTATAATACATCATATGACAGGTATAATACATCATATGACAGGTATATGACAGGTATAATACATCAAATGACAGGTATAATACATCATATGACAGGTATAATACATCATATGACAGGTATATGACAGGTATAATACATCAAATGACAGGTATAATACATCATATGACAGGTATAATACATCATATGACAGGTATAATACATCATATGACAGGTATAATACATCATATGACATGTATAATATATCATATGACAGGTATAATACATTGTATGACAGATATAATACAGCATATGACAGGTATATGACAGGTATAATATATCATATGACAGGTATAATATATCATATGACAGGTATAATACATCATATGACAGGTATATGACAGGTATAATATATCATATGACAGATATAATACAGCATATGACAGGTATATGACAGGTATAATATATCATATGACAGGTATAATATATCATATGACAGGTATAATACATCATATGACAGGTATATGACAGGTATAATATATCATATAACAGGTATAATACATCATATGACAGGTATAACACATCATATAACAGGTATAATACATCATATGACAGGTATAATACATCATATGACAGGTATAACACATCATATAACAGGTATAATACATCATATGACAGGTATAATACATCATATGACAGGTATAACACATCATATAACAGGTATAATACATCATATGACAGGTATAATGCATCATATGACAGGTATAATGCATCATATAACAGGTATAATACATCATATGACAGGTAAAATATATCACATGACAGGTATAATACATCATATGACAGGTATATGACAGGTATAACACATCACATGACAGGCATATGACAGGTATAATACATCACATGACAGGTATAATACATCATATGACAGGTATAATACATCATATGACAGGTATAATACATCATATGACAGGTATAACACATCATATAACAGGTATAATATATCATATGACAGGTATAACACATCATATGACAGGTATATGACAGGTATAATACATCATATGACAGGTATAATACATCATATAACAGGTATAATACATCATATGACAGGTAAAATATATCATATGACAGGTATAATACATCATATAACAGGTATAATACATCATATGACAGGTATAACACATCATATGACAGGTATAATACATCATATGACAGGTATAATACATCATATGACAGGTAAAATATATCATATGACAGGTATAATGCATCATATGACAGGTATAATACATCATATGACAGGTATAATACATCATAGAACAGGTATAATACATCACATGACAGGTATATGACAGGTATAACACATCACATGACAGGTATAATACATAACATGACAGGTATAATACATCATATGACAGGTATAATACATCATATGACAGGTAAAATATATCATATGACAGGTATAATGCATCATATGACAGGTATAATGCATCATATAACAGGTATAATACATCATATGACAGGTAAAATATATCACATGACAGGTATAATACATCATATGACAGGTATATGACAGGTATAACACATCACATGACAGGCATATGACAGGTATAATACATCACATGACAGGTATAATACATCATATGACAGGTAAAATATATCATAAGACAGGTATAATACATCATATAACAGGTATAATACATCATATGACAGGTATAACACATCATATAACAGGTATAATACATCATATGACAGGTATAATACATCATATGACAGGTAAAATATATCATATGACAGGTATAATGCATCATATGACAGGTATAATGCATCATATGACAGGTATAATACATCACATGACAGGTATAATACATCATATGACAGGTATATGACAGGTATAACACATCACATGACAGGTATAATACATAACATGACAGGTATAATACATCATATGACAGCTATATGACAGGTATAATATATCATATGACAGGTATACTACATCATATGGCAGCTATATGACAGGTATAATACATCATTGAACAGGTATAATACATCATATGACAGGTAAAATATATCATATGACAGGTATAATACATCATATGACAGGTATAACACATCATATGACAGGTATAATACATCATATGACAGGTATACTACATCATATGACAGGTATAATACATCATATGACAGGTATAATATATCATATGACAGGTATAATACATCACATGACAGGTATAATACATCATATGACAGGTATACTACATCATATGACAGGTATAATACATCATATGACAGGTATACTACATCATATGACAGGTATATGACAGGTATACTACATCATATGACATGTATAATACATCACATGACAGGTATAATACATCATATGACAGGTATAATACATCATATGACAGGTATACTACATCATATGACAGGTATAATATATCATATGACAGGTATAATACATCATATAACAGGTATAATACATCATATGACAGGTATAATACATCATATGACAGGTATAATATATCATATGACAGGTATAATACATCATATGACAGGTATAATACATCATATGACAGGTATACTACATCATATGACAGGTATAATACATCATATGACAGGTATAATACATCATATGACAGGTATAATACATCATATGACAGGTATAATACATCATATGACAGGTATAATACATCATATGACAGGTATACTACATCATATGACAGGTATAATATATCATATGACAGGTATAATACATCATATGACAGGTATAATACATCATATGACAGGTATACTACATCATATGACAGGTATAATATATCATATGACAGGTATAATACATCATATAACAGGTATAATACATCATATAACAGGTATAATACATCATATGACAGGTATAATAGGTATAATACATCATATGACAGGTATAATACATCATATGACAGGTATACTACATCATATGACAGGTATAATATATCATATGACAGGTATAATACATCATATAACAGGTATAATACATCATATGACAGGTATGATACATCATATGACAGGTATATGACAGGTATAATACATCATATGACAGGTATAATGCATCATATAACAGGTATAATACATCATATGACAGGTATAATACATCATATGACAGATATAATATATCATATGACAGGTATAATACATCATATAACAGGTATAATACATCATATGACAGGTATACTACATCATATGACAGGTATAATATATCATATGACAGGTATAATACATCATATAACAGGTATAATACATCATATGACAGGTATGATACATCATATGACAGGTATATGACAGGTATAATACATCATATGACAGGTATAATGCATCATATAACAGGTATAATACATCATATGACAGGTATAATACATCATATGACAGATATAATATATCATATGACAGGTATAATACATCATATAACAGGTATAATACATCATATGACAGGTATACTACATCATATGACAGGTATAATATATCATATGACAGGTATAATACATCATATAACAGGTATAATACATCATATAACAGGTATAATACATCATATGACAGGTATAATACATCACATGACAGGTATGATACATCATATGACAGGTATAATACATCATATGACAGGTATGATACATCATATGACAGGTATAATACATCATATGACAGGTATATGACAGATATAATATAATATATGACAGGTATAATATATGATATGACAGGTATGATACATCATATGACAGGTATATGACAGGTATAATATATCATATGACAGGTATAATATATCATATGACAGGTATATGACAGGTATAATACATCATATGACAGGTATAATACATCACATGACAGGTATAATACCTGATATGACAGTGTTACTGGGTTAACATCAATTGCTCCAAAACAGCACAACTGTTTTTCCTGTCTTTTGTATTGTCGCCACCCTCCTCTAGGTGTTGCCCATTTCCCCCATTATCCCCTGTGTATTTATACCTGTGTTCTCTGTTTGTGTTGTTTTTCCTGTTTCTCTTTTCTAGTCCTCCTGGTTTTTGACCCTTGCCTGTCCTGACCCTGGACCCACCTGCCTGCCCCTGAGCCTGCCTGATCACTCTGCCTGCCTCTGACCCTGAGTCTGCCTGATCACTCTGCCTGCCTCTGACCCTGAGCCTGCCTGATCACTCTGCCTGCCTCTGACCCTGAGCCTGCCTGATCACTCTGCCTGCCTCTGACCCTGAGCCCCTACTCTGGATTTACCTGCCTGTTGTTGTAATAAACATTGTTACCTCAACACAGTCTGCACTTGTGTCTTACCTGAAAACTACAATAAAAACAATTCCTAATTCAGTGTCTGGATTTTGTATCTGTTTACCCCTCCCAACATTCAATTCAAAAGTCATACATTTCCTCTTTATGCAAATTAATGTTTATTTTACTGATAATTCACTGCAGTTATGCTTATTCACAGAGTTTTATGAAGCTAAAATAGAAGCATCTGCTCATTTCCATAAAGATAAACACAGTAAGCAACAGCCAAAATATACACACACACACAGACAAACAAACACACACACACACACACATGCTCACACACATACATAAATCAAATCAGACTGCATTTGTGAAATGCTTATTTACCAAATAAACTAAAGTAAAGAATTATAAAAAATTAAAACAATAACAATAACAAGGCTATATACAGGATGTACCAGTACAGAGTCAGTGTGCGGGGGTACAGATTAGAGGTCATTTGTACATTTAGGTAGGGGTGAAGTGACTATGCACACACACACACATGTATACACATGCACACACATGCACACACATGCACACACATGCACACACATGCACACACATCCACACACATAAGAAAACACACACACACAAACACACACACACACACACACGCACGCACGCACGCACGCACGCACGCACGCACGCACACACACACACCCACAGATATATGCACACACACGCACACACACACACAGATATATGCACACACACGCACACACACACAAATGCACACAAACAAACACACACACACATACATACACATACATACACACACGTGCACACACGCAGGCACCAACACACAGCAACACACACACACACACAGCCAAAATTAGATTTGCCTGTCTTCTACAGTACACTGTTATCCTTGTATATTAGGTACCATACTGAAGTCCTGACTCAGTAGAATATATGGAGTGAAGGTTCAGAAAACTCCTTTTCGATTGGTAGATTAAAAAATACTCTGCTCTTGTATATTATTTAGGATTAGTAAAGTATTTATGAATAAAAATAAAATAAAAACATGTTTGGAGAACCTTTACATACAAAATATATTTCTTTTAAAAAATTACAGTTTTTTTTTATTCATCCTGAGTTTCCATATTCAGTTGTTCAATATTTGAAATATTGGAAGGTGAGAAAAGTGTACAATAGGGTGACAGTTATAAATGTGAGGAAACACTAAAGTGACAGTTATAAATGTGAGGAAACACTAAAGTGACAGTTATAAATGTGAGGAAACTAACACTAATGTGACAGTTATAAATGTGAAGAAACACTAAAGTGACAGTTATAAATGTAAGGAAACTAACACTAATGTGACAGTTATAAATGTGAGGAAACACTAAAGTGACAGTTATAAATGTATAGGAAACTAACACTAATGTGACAGTTATAAATGTGAGGAAACACTAAAGTGACAGTTATAAATGTGAGGAAACACTAAAGTGACAGTTATAAATGTGAGGAAACAAACACTAAAGTGACAGTTATAAATGTGAGGAAACACTAAAGTGACAGTTATGAATGTGAGGAAACAAACACTAAAGTGACAGTTATAAATGTGAGGAAACACTAAAGTGACAGTTATAAATGTAAGGAAACAAACACTCAAGTGACAGTTATAAATGTGAGGAAACTAACACTAATGTGACAGTTAAAAATGTGAGGAAACACTAAAGTGACAGTTATAAATGTGAGGAAACAAACACTAAAGTGACAGTTATAAATGTAAGGAAACACTAAAGTGACAGTTATAAATGTGAGGAAACTAACACTAAAGTGACAGTTATAAATGTGAGGAAACTAACACTAAAGTGACAGTTATAAATGTGAGGAAACACTAAAGTGACAGTTATAAATGTGAGGAAACACTAAAGTGACAGTTATAAATGTGAGGAAACACTAAAGTGACAGTTATAAATGTAAGGAAACACTAAAGTGACAGTTATAAATGTGAGGAAACACTAAAGTGACAGTTATAAATGTAAGGAAACTAACACTAAAGTGACAGTTATAAATGTGAGGAAACACTAAAGTGACAGTTATAAATGTGAGGAAACTAACACTAAAGTGACAGTTATAAATGTAAGGAAACTAACATTAAAGTGACAGTTATAAATGTGAGGAAACTAACACTAAAGTGACAGTTATAAATGTGAGGAAACTAAAGTGACAGTTATAAATGTGAGGAAACTAAAACTAAAGTGACAGTTATGAATGTGAGGAAACTAACACTAAAGTGACAGTTATAAATGTAAGGAAACTAACACTAAAGTGACAGTTATAAATGGGAGGAAACTAAAGTGACAGTTATAAATGTGAGGAAACTAACACTAAAGTGACAGTTTTAAATGTAAGGAAACTAACACTAAAGTGACAGTTATAAATGTAAGGAAACACTAAAGTGACAGTTATGAATGTGAGGAAACACTAAAGGGACAGTTATAAATGTAAGGAAACACTAAAGTGACAGTTATAAATGTGAGGAAACTAACACTAAAGTGACAGTTATAAATGTGAGGAAACTAACACTAAAGTGACAGTTATAAATGTAAGGAAACACTAAAATGACAGTTATAAATGTGAGGAAACTAACACTAAAGTGACAGTTATAAATGTGAGGAAACACTAAAGTGACAGTTATAAATGTAAGGAAACTAACACTAAAGTGACAGTTATAAATGTGAGGAAACACTAAAGTGACAGTTATAAATGTGAGGAAACACTAAAGTGACAGTTATAAATGTGAGGAAACTAACACTAAAGTGACAGTTATAAATGTGAGGAAACTAACACTAAAGTGACAGTTATAAATGTAAGGAAACTAACACTAAAGTGACAGTTATAAATGTGAGGAAACTAACACTAAAGTGACAGTTATAAATGTGAGGAAACACTAAAGTGACAGTTATAAATGTGAGGAAACTAACACTAAAGTGACAGTTATAAATGTAAGGAAACTAACACTAAAGTGACAGTTATAAATGTGAGGAAACTAACACTAAAGTGACAGTTATAAATGTGAGGAAACTAACACTAAAGTGACAGTTATAAATGTGAGGAAACACTAAAGTGACAGTTATAAATGTGAGGAAACTAACATTAAAGTGACAGTTATAAATGTGAGGAAACTAACACTAAAGTGACAGTTATAAATGTGAGGAAACTAACACTAAAGTGACAGTTATAAATGTAAGGAAACACTAAAATGACAGTTATAAATGTGAGGAAACTAACACTAAAGTGACAGTTATAAATGTGAGGAAACACTAAAGTGACAGTTATAAATGTGAGGAAACTAACACTAAAGTGACAGTTATAAATGTAAGGAAACTAACATTAAAGTGACAGTTATAAATGTGAGGAAACTAACACTAAAGTGACAGTTATAAATGTGAGGAAACTAACACTAAAGTGACAGTTATAAATGTGCGGAAACTAACACTAAAGTGACAGTTATAAATGTAAGGAAACTAACACTAAAGTGACAGTTTTGTGGGTATAACTGACAGTGGCTACCGATAGTGGCTAATATTTACAAATGATAACAAATATTATATTTTCTAAATACAGTGAAAATCACAAATCAACTCGGTAGGTTTGGTGCTATATTGTCATTTACAGAAGCCACATTTCATCCCTGCAAGTTATAAGGCCAGCATTTCATTTCATAAACTTCATGTCGACCTGTTGATATGTGTAACGATCGTGGTCCTCCTCGGAGGAGGAATAGGATCGGACCAAAATGCAGCGTGGTACGTGTCCATGTTAACTTTATTAAATCAGGATCACGAGAAAATACACAAAAAAAACAAAGTGAGGGATAGAAATTAAAATCGAAACAGTTCTGTGAAAACACAGACACAGAAAATAACTACCCACAAATCATAGTGGGAAAACAATCAGACAACGATCGACAGCTGCCTCTGATTGGGAACCATACCAGGCCAAACACATAGAAATACAAAACATAGAATGCCCACCCCAACTCACGCCCTGACCAAACCAAAATAGAGACATAAAAAAAGGAACTAAGGTCAGGACTTGACAACATGGTTCAGTTTGCTGCCGTATAACTGGTTTCGCATTGATCAAAAGGGACATCTAGAGAGAGAGAAAAAAACCACATCGGTGGTTTGATTCATTCTGAAAATTGCCACATTCAGTTCTTTAACTGTAATGTAATGTCGAAACCTTAGTGTAGATAGCATTATAATATGGAGCATAGTGTACATCAGCGAAGGCTTGTGGGAGGAAGACTGGCTCATTGCAATGGCTGAAATTGAATGGGCTCAAACACATTAATAAAACCACATGTTCAACTCCGTTCCATTCATTCCATTCCTCCTATAGCTCTTCCCACCAGCCTCCACGGGTGTATATGGAATTATAATAGTGTACATGGAACTGTGTGGTGACACAGTGGTCTTTCATTAAACCATACATCAGGTTCGAACTGCTTGGTTTGCCCTCTGCACCACAATGATTGAGGATTCATTGCAACCGGGCCATAACAATGTTTACACAGTGTCTTTATTTTTACAGTGTTCATCCCGTGACCACACTGCTAATTCTGAAAAGTGAAAAGGATAGCTGTGAGAGGGGTCGACCCCAAGACCAATCTGTGAGTTTATATGACCACTGGAAAAAAAGAGCTACTGCCGTAAATACTGCGATGCGGGTTTGATTGAATTGTCTCTTTTTTTTTGTTTGTTTTTTTACATTAAAGTGGAACTGACAGCATTTTAGCAACGTGAAATCTTGTTCAAATCTGTTCATTTACACACCCAGAAAGAATAGTACACTTTTTTTTATAACATGCGAGGACTTACAGTACATAGGTTCACCTTTTCATAAATGCGAAAAAACATCTGTCTCTTCCAGGACCGGAGTCTACGCAGACTGGTGTGCTATAGCCAATCAGCGCTACAGTAGGCCTTCATGGAAACAAGCCATTTGCTGTACAGACCGGGCCACCATTCACTTTGAACTGGACTGTGTGTTTACAGGCAGTAGGTAGCAACAGTGTGACTTTAGATCCTTAGAACACATTCACCAAAAAACACCATTAAACAACCATGAAAAGGTAGGCTATCTTCCTCTATTTGCACATCAACAACAACAATATCAACAACTAATGCTAGCTAAAAGCAAAACGCTAAAAGCAAGATGAGCTAAAATCTAACGAAGGAACATTAGACAAACCCTCAAAAGATAATTGGCCGTTAAAAAATTGCGTTGATAAACGATGGGGAATAGTATGTAAGCTTGCCTGCCAATGTATGCTTGTCCCAACCGAGCACCCAAGCTAGCTGGCTAAAGTTGGCAAGTTTGCTAGCTAGCTACTTCCAGACACAAATGAGAGAACATCTCATTCTGACCATTTTACTCACCCTTAGCAGAGCTGGTTAGGCTGTTACCATGTTTTCTAGAGTGTTCGTGACTAACTCTTTTTTGGCTGACGTTTACTGACACCGGTCATATTTAACGGTTGTTTTGCGCATTCTTAAATTCATCAGTTATTCAACGCTCTGGCAAACTCAGACAAAAGTGCTCTGAAAATCGGAAATAAATAGCCAGAGTGAATTTGCGAATGCAAGAGGTATGCTGACTGGATAACAGTTGTTCAAGTTCAGTATATCTGGCTAGCTAGCATAGTGATATACATTCACTCTTGACTATTTATTCTGACCAGTCACTCACCCACTACAATGACATCTAGCTAATTTTAGGCTATGTGTTTTTAACTTGCTACATAAAAAGATACGCTAGCCTATTAGCCACCTTATGACTGACTTGTGTTCATTGCGTTCGTTGGCCATTGCTAGTTTGATTGCATTGACAATCCCAGCCTTAGTTACATTCGTCCGTTTTTTGTCCAAAATATTGAGTCATTGAAACTGAACCAGTTGCATCCTGAATGGAGGCAGCAAACAAGATACCAGGGCCAGCTGGGATTTACAACCTGATAGCAATATTTTTTCGACTACCAAGAAATGTATTGGTGAATTATATGAATCATGCATTGAACTGCATCCCATTTTTTCTGCCAACAATGCTTTGGTGTACGTCATGGAATGTGGAGACACATAGAACCTATTTTTAAAAACCATTTTTACAGTTGCTTTTGAAGCAGAAACTGGGATTTAAAAAAAAATTTAAACTGATATTTTTTTTTTTTTTACTGATATTATCATTGTTTGTTTTGTTTCATTTCTGCAAAATAGTTACAGATGAAGCCAATTATTAAGGTAACGAAACAATGTTTTTTATTTATTTTTTATTTTACCTTTATTTAACCAGGTAGGCAAGTTGAGAACAAGTTCTCATTTACAATTGCGACCTGGCCAAGATAAAGCAAAGCAGTTCGACAGATACAACGACACAGAGTTACACATGGAGTAAAACAAACATACAGTCAATAATACAGTATAAACAAGTCTATATACAATGTGAGCAAATGAGGTGAGAAGGGAGGTAAAGGCAAAAAAGGCCATGGTGGCAAGGTAAATACAATATAGCAAGTAAAACACTGGAATGGTAGATTTGCAATGGAAGAATGTGCAAAGTAGAAATAAAAATAATGGGGTGCAAAGGAGCAAAATAAATAAATAAATTAAATACAGTTGGGAAAGAGGTAGTTGATAGGGCTAAATTATAGGTGGGCTATGTACAGGTGCAGTAATCTGTGAGCTGCTCTGACAGTTGGTGCTTAAAGCTAGTGAGGGAGATAAGTGTTTCCAGTTTCAGAGATTTTTGTAGTTCGTTCCAGTCATTGGCAGCAGAGAACTGGAAAGAGAGGCGGCCAAAGAAAGAATTGGTTTTGGGGGTGACTAGAGAGATATACCTGCTGGAGCGTGTGCTACAGGTGGGAGATGCTATGGTGACCAGCGAGCTGAGATAAGGGGGGACTTTACCTAGCAGGGTCTTGTAGATGACATGGAGCCAGTGGGTTTGGCGACGAGTATGAAGCGAGGGCCAGCCAACGAGAGCGTACAGGTCGCAATGGTGGGTAGTATATGGGGCTTTGGTGACAAAACAGATTGCACTGTGATAGACTGCATCCAATTTGTTGAGTAGGGTATTGGAGGCTATTTTGTAAATGACATCGCCAAAGTCGAGGATTGGTAGGATGGTCAGTTTTACAAGGGTATGTTTGGCAGCGTGAGTGAAGGATGCTTTGTTGCGAAATAGGAAGCCAATTCTAGATTTAAACTTTGGATTGGAGATGTTTGATGCTTGATATGATACGAAAATGTAGATTAGATCATCTAAATGTATAACAGTAAATTGTCAGTTAAATATATGTGGCTATTAAAAGTTTGTGATCTCCACCCCCAAAAACGAATAGCTGGCTGAGACATGTTATTTCATGCTTCAGTTCAAGGTCAGAAAACGTGGAGATAGAAGTGCATAAAAAGGTAGTTTTAAGTTCCATTTACGTGCTCATAACTCAGGTCTGAATCGGCACAATAAGAATTACGTGCAGGTCTTTTGTTAGTTCTTCCAATTCACTGCGTTACCATCATACTCATTAGTCCTCCTTTCTCCCATCTCCTTTCTCCTATCTCCTTTCTCCTATCTCCTTTCTCCTATCTCCTATCTCCTATCTCCTTTCTCCTATCTCCTTTCTCCTATCTCCTTTCTCCCATCTCCTTTCTCCTATCTCCTTTCTCCTATCTCCTATCTCCTTTCTCCCATCTCCTTTCTCCTATCTCCTTTCTCCTATCTCCTTTCTCCTATCTCCTTTCTCCTATCTCCTTTCTCCTATCTCCTTTCTCCTATCTCCTTTCTCCTATCTCCTATCTTGATCTCCTGTCTGTAGCTTTCACTCTCTTTCTTTCACCTCTTTCTCTCTCCCTCTCTTTCTTTCACCTCTTTCTCTCTTTCACCTCTCTCACTCTCTTTCTTTCACCTCTCTTTCTCTCGCTCTCTCGCTCTCTCCCTCTCTCTCTCTCTCTCTCTCTCTCTCTCTCTCTCTCTCTCTCTCTCTCTTTCTTTAATCCCTCTCTTTCACCTCTCTCTCTTTCTCTCTCTCTCTCGCTCACCTCTCTGTAATGCACTGCGCAAGCAGACACACGTGTGCAGGCAAATCCATGTAGACACATACATCACACTTCATGCATTCACACGGAGGAAATCGCTTGAAGTAGCCAACTGTTTATTCAACATAGTGAATTAACAATTCAACAGAACCACCCCACTCTGCCTCTTGTCTCGTGTTCTTTCACTCCCTCGCCCCTTCCTCCTTCCTCATCCTTCCCTTCCCTTCCTCCCTCTCTCCTCCCCCACTCCTTCTCCCTCCCTCCCTCCCTCCCTCCCCTACTTCCCCCTCTCCCTTCCCTACTTCCCTCCCGCTCCCTCCCTCCTCCCGCCTCCCTCCCTCCCTCCCTCCCTCCCTCCCTCCCTCCCTCCCTCCCTCCCTCCCTTCCTTCCTTCCTTCCTTCCTTCCTTCCTTCCTTCCTTCCTTCCTTCCTCCCTCCCTCCCTCCCTCCCTCCCTCCCTCCCTCCTTCACCCTAATGAGATAGAAGTGTATGTCTGTCCGTTTACATTCACTCCTCTTTTCTCCCAGTCTGTTCATCTCTCTGTATTACTGCATTCTGTCCCTCCATCCGTCTCTTTTCCCTCCTGCTTTATGAAAAACCCCAATCTATTGTCAGTCTAGCTTCATGGAAATATCTGTTTTTTCTGTTTTGCCAACTCATAAAGGTCATTCATTGTACAGCGACATCACCTGGCCTGGTCCCAGATCTATTTTTGCTGTTTTGCCAACTCATAAGGTCATTGTACCGAGACATACTGGTAGCCTGGTCCCAGATCTGGATTGACATTCACCATAGAAGTGGGCAAGACAGCACAAACAGATCTGGGACCAGGCAAGGGACATGTTGGTTAGCACACAGTGCCTCTCTGGCACAACAACAGTAGATTCAGAGTAACTTCTTCTCTTCTCTCTGCGCTGTAGTTGCTGTGTGTGCTCACCACCACCACCACCACAACTGCTACCATACATAACACGACATAACACTACATAAAGCTACATAAAGACTACATAAAGCTTGATAAAGACACAGTGCTTTTCTGGGGAACAGCAACAGTACTATTCAGAGTAACTTCTCTCTGTGTGCTATAGCTGCTGTGAGCTCCCACCACCACCACCACCACAACTGCTACCATACATAACACGACATAACACTACATAAAGCTACATAAAGCTTGATAAAGACACAGTACTATTCAGAGTAACTTCTCTCTGTGTGCTATAGCTGCTGTGAGCTCCCACCACCACCACCACAACTGCTACCATACATAACACGACATAACACTACATAAAGCTACATAAAGCTTGATAAAGACACAGTACTATTCAGAGTAACTTCTCTCTGTGTGCTATAGCTGCTGTGAGCTCCCACCACCCCCACCACAACTGCTACCATACATAACACGACATAACACTACATAAAGCTACATAAAGCTTGATAAAGACACAGTACTATTCAGAGTAACTTCTCTCTGTGTGCTATAGCTGCTGTGAGCTCCCACCACCACCACCACAACTGCTACCATACATAACACGACATAACACTACATAAAGCTACATAAAGCTTGATAAAGACACAGTACTATTCAGAGTAACTTCTCTCTGTGTGCTATAGCTGTTGTGAGCTCCCACCACCACCACCACAACTGCTACCATACATAACACGACATAACACTAAATAAAGCTACATAAAGCTTGATAAAAACACAGTACTATTCAGAGTAACTTCTCTCTGTGTGCTATAGCTGCTGTGAGCTGCCACCATATCTGCTGCCCTGCTTCCCAACATGCTAAATCATTGATTTGTTTGAGCATCTTACACTTCACTTCCCCCCTGGCCCCAATGGACCAAAGTGCACATTTGGATTCTGTACATCTACATAACCCTACATTGGATTCTGTACATCTACATAACCCTACATAAGGCTACATAAAGTATACTATACATCTGCATAATGCTATATAAGGCTACATAAAGACTAATATACATCTACATAATGCTACATAACGCTACATAAGGATATATAAAGTATACTATACATCTGCATAACGCTATATCAGGCTACATAAAGACTAATATAGATCTACATAATGCTACATAAGGCTACATAAGGCTACATAAAGTATACTATACATCTACATAACGCTACATAAGGCTACATAAAGACTAATATACATCTACATAATGCTACATAAGGCTACATAAGGCTACATAAAGTATACTATACATCTACATAACGCTACATAAGGCTACATAAAGACTAATATACATCTACATAATGCTACATAAGGCTACATAAGGCTACATAAAGTATACTATACATCTGCATAACGCTACATAAGGCTACATAAAGACTAATATACATCTACATAATGCTACATAAGGCTACATAAAGTATACTATACATCTACATAGCGCTACATAAGGCTACATGAAGTATACTATAAATCTGCATAACGCTATATAAGGCTACATAAAGACTAATATACATCTACATAATGCTACATAAGGCTACATAAGGCTACATAAAGTATACTATACATCTACATAATGCTACATAACGCTACATAAGGCTACATAAGGCTAGATAAAGTATACTATACATCTGCATAACGCTATATAAGGCTACATAAAGACTAATATACATCTACATAATGCTACATAAGGCTACATAAAGTATACTATACATCTACATAGCGCTACATAAGGCTACATGAAGTATACTATAAATCTGCATAATGCTATATAAGGCTACATAAAGACTAATATACATCTACATAATGCTACATAAGGCTACATAAGGCTACATAAAGTATACTATACATCTACATAATGCTACATAACGCTACATAAGGCTACATAAGGCTAGATAAAGTATACTATACATCTGCATAACGCTATATAAGGCTACATAAAGACTAATATACATCTACATAATGCTACATAAGGCTACATAAAGTATACTATACATCTACATAGCGCTACATAAGGCTACATGAAGTATACTATAAATCTGCATAACGCTATATAAGGCTACATGAAGACTAATATACATCTACATAAGGCTACATGAGGCTACATAAAGTATACTATACATCTACATAACGCTACATAAGGCTACATAAAGTATACTATACATCTACATAACGCTACATAAGGCTACATAAGGCTACATAAAGTATACTATACATCTACATAACGCTACATAAGGCTACATGAGGCTACATAAAGTATACTATACATCTACATAACGCTACATAAGGCTACATAAAGTATACTATACATCTACATAACGCTACATAAGGCTACATAACGTATACTATACATCTGCATAACGCTATATAAGGCTACATAATGTATACTATACATCTACATAACGCTACATAAGGCTACATAAGGCTACATAAAGTATACTATACATCTGCATAATGCTACAGAATGCTACATAAGGATATATAAAGTCTACTATACATCTACGTAATGCCACATAAGGCTACATAAAGACTACTATACATCTACATAACACTACATAGCAACTACTCTCATCTGCATAACACTACATAATGCTACATAAGGTTACATAAAGACTACTATACATCTACATAATGCTACATAACACAGTATAAGGCTACATAAAGACCATCTAAAAGCACCACTAAATTCCAATGTGAATACCAAAGTCAGATATTTTGTTTATTTCCAACACTCTACCCACTAGGCTACCCTGCCACTCCCAAAAACATAAAAATACATGTATTGTTACAGTAACCTCAACACTCAGCCATGAATGCGTTTCTCATATTAAGTTTGAATGTCACATTAGTTTGTAAGATAGCCTTAACATTAGGCCATATACAGTCTTATAAAAGTAATGTTGAATTGTGTTTGGTTGACAACGCAACCAAACATCAATATTTTAACGAGATGTATCTACTGCTTGGGATGCAGCATCTGTGCCACTGAGCCTAGCTTTAATTCCATGTTGTCTACACATTAATACTTGATATTTTCAACCAAAAATCTAAGTTTAAGAGTAGGGTCTAAATCAAATTAAATTAAACTGTATTTAATCCTATTCTATCCTCTTTTATTTTTGGACTAAATGGAGATGTGAATCCAACATATTTATTATTTAAACCCTAAGCCTATATGTATTGTCTATTTTTAGTTGAACTCTGGGTTGAATTGAAACAATAGTTGTTGGTTGACTTTGCAAATGCTTTCTAGGCCTTAATAGTATCATTAATGATATATGACCTATAGAGATTATGGTTACATTTGCTCTGTTGAACCTACACTACGGAATGAATTCGAAAATAACAGCAAATCTATTATTAACTAGAGACATCTCAATAATCATTTTCACAATAGCACATTGGTAGTAGTCAGTGACAAAATTCATAGCTAAGCTAGGATTGGTTAAAACCCTGGATGGGAGACCAAAGAGATAGCTGTAGATACAACATCTGTCCAGTAGGAGGTGCTGTAAATACATCAACTCTCCAGTAGGAGGTGCTGTAGATAGATCAACTCTCCAGTAGGAGGTGCTGTAGATAGATCAACTCTCCAGTAGGAAGTGCTGTAGATAGATCAACTCTCCAGTAGGAAGTGCTGTAGATAGATCAACTCTCCAGTAGGAGGTGCTGTAGATAGATCAACTCTCCAGTAGGAGGTGCTGTAGAGAGATCAACTCTTTAGTAGGAGGAGCTGTAGATACATCAACTCTCCAGTAGGAGGTGGTGTAGATAAATCAACTCTCCAGTAGGAGGTGCTGTAGGTAGATCAACTCTCCAGTAGGAGGTGCTGTAGAGAGATCAACTCTTTAGTAGGAGGAGCTGTAGTTTCATCAACTCTCCAGTAAGAGGTGCTGCCCTTCCTATTGTTTTAGTCTTATAGTAGATATTATGTTGAAGAGCTTACTTTGTTTCAGAGGTTCAAATTGAACATATACAAGGTTTGTCTATGTTGAAACTTGGTTACCATGACGACATAATCCCGTGGCTGAAATTTCACACTCAAAACAAGTTTCTGACTTTTTTCAAATCCATTGTATTTTCCACATAGATCCTACATCACATCACAAAACGTTAACAACTTACGTTGAAACAACATTGATTTAACCAGTTTGTCCCCAGTTGGCAGTTTGGTTATAAACCAGAGCATATAATGATTATAGAGAACAGTAAATGCACGTGCATTATTAGTATTGAGGTTTCACAGAATAGCAGCGTACAGTACAGTACAAGATGATGCAATGAGGATCTTACCGTCGTGCAGACAAGGAGGAGTCCCATACAGAGTGCTGTAGAGGGTGCAGGGTAAATTACACACCCTGAAACAACCAACCCCCTTCTCTCTCTACCTCAGCCTCTCTCTAACTGTCACTCCCTCCTCTTCCCTCTCTCTCCCTCCTCTTCCCTCTCACTCCCTCCTCTCCCCCCTCTTCCCTCCCTCTCCCTCCTCTCCCCTCTCCACTCCCTCCTCTTCCCTCTCACTCCCTCCTCTTCCCTCTCACTCCCTCCTCTTCCCTCTCACTCCCTCCTCTCCCCTCTCACTCCCTCCTCTTTCCTCTCACTCCCTACTCTCCCCTCTCACTCCCTCCTCTCTCCTCTCTCTCTCTCTCTCTCTCTCTCTCTCTCTCTCTCTCCTCTCTCTCCCTCCTCCTACCTCCTTCCCCTCTCTCTCCCTCCTCTTACATCTCCCTCCCTCCTCTTACATCTCTTTCCCTCTTCTTCCCCTCTCTCCCTCCCTCCTCTTACATCTCTCTCTCTCTGTCCCTCCTTCTCTCTCTCTCTCCCTCTTTCTCTTCTTACCTCTCTCTCCCTAACTCTCTCTTCCTCCCTCTCTCTACTCTTCCCTCTTCTTCCCCCTCTCTCCCTAACTCTCTCTCTCTCTCCCTCTCTCTAAGTGAGGTCTCGAAGGAGCTGCATGACTGCGTTCTTGACAAACCCTCTACACGTGTGTGTGTGTGTGTGTGTGTGTGTGTATACGTGCAAGCATACGTGCAAGTGTGTGTTTGCATGTGAGTGAGTGAAAGTATTTCTGTGTGCTTCTTCACCATCCAGTGCGCACACACACACACGCACACACACACGCACACACACACGCACACACGCACACGCACACACACATACACACACACACACACACACACACACACACACACACACGTGGAGAGGGTTTGTTAAAAAATGCAGTCATGCAGTCTCCTTGCAGATGTGTATTTGCTGCCTTGAAGAGCCATAAGGTCTGTCGCAGCAGCCTGCCTGTCTGTACTGCAGATGCTTCAGGATCGTTCGTAAAGAAACCACCCAGTTATCCTCCTCTCAGGGCACAAACCTTTTATGGATTAATGAACACATTATTTACAGATAGAGTTGCAGAATTCAGGTAACTTTACCCCCCCCCCCCCCCCAAAAAAAAAAAAAAACCAACAACAATTGGCCAGGTTTTCTAGAAATCCCAGTTAGAGTATTCTGAAACGTTATGCTTATTCCCTCTTGACTCGAGGAACCGTCTAACCGGGATATCTGGAAAACCTGCTAATATCGGGAATGTTAACGGAATTGTGCAACCCTGTCTGTCACTAGAGGTTTAAAGGGTTAATACGTATGGATTTATACAGAAAGGTATATTCTAGAAAATGATCATGTAGGCTAATTCGTCTTTTCTCACGAATCCAGAAGGAACTGAACTGTATTAACGAGCTCAAAGCGATGTAATATATACTGTATATACAGTGGGGCAAAAAAAGTATTTAGTCAGCCACCAATTGTGCAAGTTCTCCCACTTAAAAAGATGAGAGAGGCCTGTAATTTTCATCATAGGTACACTTTAACTATGACAGACAAAATGAGAAGAAAAATCACATTGTAGGATTCTTAATGAATTTATTTGCAAATTGTGGTGGAAAATAAGTATTTGGTCACCTACAAACAAGACCACTAGGACCACTAGGACCACCAGGACCAACAGGGCCACTAGTACCACTAGGACTAACAGGACCAACAGGACCACTAGGACCACTAGGACCAACAGGACCACTAGGACTAACAGGACCAACAGGACCAACAGGACCACTAGGACCAACAGGACCACTAGTACCAACAGGACCACTAGGACTAACAGGACCACTAGGACCACTAGGATCAACAGGACCACTAGGACCACTAGGACCAACAAGACCACTAGGTCCAATAGGACCACTAGGACCAACAGGACCACTAGGTCCACTAGGTCCCCTAGGACCAACAGGACCACTAGGACCAACAGGACCAACAGGACCACTAGGAAAGCTAGGACCAACAGGACCATTAGGAACAAAAGGACCACTAGGACTAACAGGATCAACAGGACGACTAGGACCAATAGGACCACTAGGACCACTAGGGCCAACAGGACCACTAGGACTAACAGGACCACTAGGACTAACAGGACCAACAGGACCAACAGGACCACTAGGACCAATAGGACCACTAGGACCACCAGGACCCACAGGACCAACTAGGACCAACAGGACCACTAGGACCAACAGGACCACTAGGACCACTAGGACCAACAGGACCACTAGGACCAACAGGACCAACTAGTACCAACAGGACCACTAGGACCACTAGGACCAACAGGACCAATAGGACTAACAGGACCACTAGGACTAACAGGACCAACAGGACCAACAAGACCACTAGGACCAATAGGACCACTAGGACCACTAGGACCACCAGGACCACTAGGACCACTAGGACCACCAGGACAACCAGGACCACTAGGACCACCAGGACCACCAGGACCACTAGGACCACCAGGACCACTTGGAGTACTAGGACCACTAGGACCACCAGGACCACTAAGATCAACCAGACCACCAGGACCCCCAACTAGCTGTAATGATGATTTTTCCAGGTAATTTGTCTTTTATTACCAGGCAAATACGAGACCATAAAGAAGCATAACCAATGCCAAACCTATCTTGAGCTATGCGTGTGTCACTCTGCTTTTAATATGTGTCATATGTAACTATGTCCTTGGTATGTGTAATGTGTAACTCTACCCTTGGTGTAATTCTGCCCTTGGTATGTGTAATATGTGACTCTGCCCTTGGTGTAATTCTGCCCTTGGTGTAACTCTGCTCTTGGTATGTGTAATATGTGACTCTGCCCTTGGTGTAATTCTGCCCTTGGTATGTGTCATATGTAACTCTGCCCTTGGTATGTGTCATATGTAACTCTGCCCTTGGTATGTGTCATATGTAACTCTGCCCTTGGTATGCGTCATATGTAACTCTGCCCTTGGTATGTGTCATATGTAACTCTGCCCTTGGTATGTGTCATATGTAACTCTGCCCTTGGTATGTGTCATATGTAACTCTGCCCTTGGTATGTGTAATATGTAACTCTGCCCTTGGTGTAACTCTGCCCTTGGTATGTGTCATATGTAACTGTGTAATATGTAACTGTGTAATATGTACCTCTGTGTAATATGTAATATGTACCTCTGTGTAATATGTAATGTGTACCTCTGTGTAATATGTAATATGTAATATGTAACTATGTGTAATATGTAACTCTGTGTAATATGTAATATGTAACTCTGTGTAATAAATAACAGTTCTAAATCATGAATTGACAGATTTGAAAAATGCTAGTATTCTGTCTCTCTGTCTCTCTCTCACCATCTCTCTCTGTCTCTCTGTCTCTGTCCAGCTCTCTCTGTCTCTCCATTTCTCTCTCCATCTCTCTCTGTCTCTCCATCTCTGTAGCTAGCTGGGTAATGGGACTCAATGGGTCAGGGTTTAGGATCTGTAGCTAGTTGGGTAATGGGACTCGTCAGGGTTTCAGCAGTAGGCTAAACACACCTCAGCCCTGGCAGTCCAGGTTGGCAAGCTTACAGTGCAGTGTCATCATGACTGGCAAACAGTGCCTTCACTTTGCTACTTTGAACTTAAAAACAGTTACATGTGTAAAACACAGCTTTGGTGGGACTAAGATAAATGAGACTGGGTTAACCTATTAGACTGGATAACCTATTAGGCTGGATAACATACTAGACTGGGGTAACCTACTAGACTGGGGTAACATATTAGACTGGGTTAACCTATTAGACTGGGGTAACCTATTAGACTGGAGTAATCTATTAGACTTGGGGAACATATTAGACTGAGGTAACCTACTAGACTGGGTTAATCTATTAGACTTGGGGAACATATTAGACTGAGGTAACCTACTAGACTGGGTAACCTATTAGACTGGGGAAACCTATTCGACTGGGGAAACCGTATTAGACTGGATAACCTATTAGACTGGGTAACCTATTAGACTGGGTAACATATTAGACTGGGGTAACCTATTAGACTGGGGTAATCTATTAGACTTGGGTAACCTACTAGACTGGGTTAACATATTAGACTGAGGTAACCCATTAGACTGGGTAACATATTAGACTGGGGTAATCTATTAGACTTGGGTAACCTTCTAGACTGGGGTAACATATTAGACTGGGGTAACCTATTAGACTGGGTAACATATTAGACTGTCACCTATTAGACTGGGTAACCTATTAGACTGGGTAACATATTAGACTGGGGTAATCTATTAGACTGGGGTAACCTACTAGAAAGGGGGTTAACATATTAGACTTAGGTAACCCAACATACTGGGGTAACCTATTAGATTGGGGTAAACTATTAGACTGGGTAATCTATTAGACTGGGTAACATATTCGACTGGAGTAACCTATTAGACTGGTGTAACATATTAGACTGGGGTAACCTATAGACTGGAGAAACCTATTAGACTGAGGTAACCTAACAGACTGGGGTAACCTATTCAACTGGGGTAACCTATTAGACTGGGTAACATATTAGACTGGGTTAACACATTAGACTGGGGTAATCTATTAGAATGGGGTAATCTATAAGACTGGGTTAACCTATTAGACTGGGTTAACCTATTAGACTAGGGTAACCTATTAGACTGGGGTAACCTATTACAGGGGCTGAGTCACTGGCTTTACTGGGGCTCTCTCATGCTGTCCCTGGAGGGGGTGCGTCACCTGAGTGGGTTGAGTCACTGATGTGGTCATCCTGTCTGGGTTGGCGCCCGCCCCCCCCCCCCCCCCCCCCTTAAGTTGTGCCGTGGCGGAGGTCTTTGTGGGCTATACTCAGCCTTGTCTCAGGATGGTATGTTGGTGGTTGAAGATATCCCTCTAGTGGTGTGGGGGCTGTGCTTTGGCAAAGTGGGTGGGGTTATATCCTTCCTGTTTGGCCCTGTCCGGGGGTGTCCTCGGAGTGGGCCACAGTGTCTCCTGACCCCTCCTGTCTCAGCCTCCAGTATTTATGCTGCAGTAGTTTATGTGTCGGGGGGCTAGGGTCAGTTTGTTATATCTGGAGTACTTCTCCTGTCCTATTCGGTGTCCTGTGTGAATCTAAGTGTGCGTTCTCTAATTCTCTTCTTCTCTCTTTCTCTCTCTCGGAGGACCTGAGCCCTAGGACCATGCCCCAGGACTACCTGACATGATGACTCCTTGCTGTCCCCAGTCCACCTGGCTGTGCTGCTGCTCCAGTTTCAACTGACCTGAGCCCTAGGACCATGCCCCAGGAATACCTGACATGATGACTCCTTGCTGTCCCCAGTCCACCTGACTGTGCTGCTGCTCCAGTTTCAACTATTCTGCCTTATTATTATTCGACCATGCTGGTCATTTATGAACATTTGAACATCTTGACCATGTTTTGTTATAATCTCCACCCGGCACAGCCAGAAGAGGACTGGCCACCCCACATAGCCTGGTTCCTCTCTAGGTTTCTTCCTAGGTTTTGGCCTTTCTAGGGAGTTTTTCCTAGCCACCGTGCTTCTTCACCTGCATTGCTAGCTGTTTGGGGTTTTAGGCTGGGTTTCTGTACAGCACTTTGAGATATCAGCTGATGTACGAAGGGCTATATAAAATACATTTGATTAAAATAAATTTGATATTAGACTGGGGTAACCTATAAGACTGGGTAACATATTAAACTGGGTAACCTATTAGACTGGGGTAACCTATTAGACTGGGGTAACCTACTAGACTGGGGTAACTTATTATACTGGGTAACCTACTAGACTGGGTAACATAATGGACTGGAGTAACCTATTAGAAAGGGGTAACCTATTAGACTGGGGTAAAGTATTAGACTGGGTAACATATTAGACTGGAGAAAACTATTAGACTGGGTAACCTATGAGACTGGGGTAACCTACTAGACTGGGGTAACCTACTATACTGGGTAACCTATTAGACTGGAGTAACCTATTAGACTGGGGTAATCTATTAGACTGGGTGACATATTATACTGGGTAACATATTAGACTGGGTAACATATTAGACTGGGGTAACCTACTAGACCGGGGTAACATATTAGACTGGGGTAACCTATTAGACTGGGTTAACATATTAGACTGGTGTAACCTATTAGACTGGGTTAACATATTACACTGGAGTAACATATTAGACTGAGGTAACCTATTAAACTGGGTTAACATATAGATTGGAGTAACCTGTTAGACTGGGGTAATCTATTAGACTGGAGTAACCTATTATACTGGGGTAATCTATTAGACTGGGGTAACCTACTACAAAGGGGGTTAACATATTAGACTTTGGTAACCTAACATACTGGGGTAACCTATTAGACTGGGTAATCTATTAGACTGGGTAACATCTTAGAATGAAGTAACCTATTAGACTGGGGTGACCTATTAGACTGGGTAAGATATTAGACTGGGTTAACCTATTAGACTGGGTTGACCTATTAGACTGGGTAACCTATTAGACTGGGGTAATCTATAAGACTGGGTAACCTATTAGACTGGGTAACATATTATACTGGGTAACCTATTAGACTGGGTAACATATTAGACTGGGGTATCCTATTGGACTGGGTAACATATTATACTAGGTAACCTATTAGACTGGAGTAACCTATTAGACCGGGGTAATCTATTAGACTGGGGTAACCTACTAGAAAGGGGGTTAACATATTATACTTTTGTAACCTAACATACTGAGGTAACCTATTAGACTGGGTAATCTATTAGTTTGGGGTGACCTATTAGACTGGAGTAACCTATTAGACTGGGGTAATCTATTAGACTGGGTAACATCTTAGACTGGGGTAACCTATTATACTGGGTTAACATATTAGACTGGAGTAAAATATTAGACTTGGTTAACCTATTAGACTGGGTAACATATTAGACGGGGGTAATCTATTAGACTGGGTTAACATATTAGACTGGATTAACATATTAGACTGGGGTAACCTATTAGATCGGGTTAACATATTAGACTGGAGTAATCTATTAGACTGGGGTAATCTATTAGACTGGGTAACCTATTATACTGGGTAACATATTAGACTGGGGTAATCTATTAGACTGGGTAACATATTATACTGGGTAACCTATTATACTGGGTAACATATTAGACTGGGGTAATCTATTAGACTGGGTAACATATTATACTGGGTAACCTATTAGACTGGAGTAACCTATTAGACTGGGGTAATCTATTAGACTGGGGTAACTTACTAGAAAGGGGTTTAACATATTAGACTTTGGTAACCTAACATACTGCGGTAATTTATTAGACTGGGGTAATCTATTAGACTGGGGTAACCTATTAGAGTGGGGTAACCTATTAGACTGGGTTAACATATTAGACTGGGATAACCTATTAGACTGGGGTAACCTATTAGACTGGGTAACCTATTAGACTGGGTAACATATTAGACTGGGTAACGTATTAGACTGGAGTAATCTATTAGACTGGGGTAACCTATTAGACTGGGGTAATCTATTAGACTGGGTAACAGATTAGACTGGGTAACGTATTAGACTGGAGTAATCTATTAGACTGGGGTAACCTTTTAGACTGGGGTAATCTATTAGACTGGGGGTAACCTACTAGAAAGGGAGTTAACATAATTGACTGGGGTAAACTATTAGACTGGGTAATCTGTTAGACTGGGTAACATATTAGAATGGGGTAATATATTAGACTGGGTAACCTATTAGACTGGAGTAACCTATTAGACTGGGTAACCTATTAGACTGGGGTAATCTATTAGACTGGGGTAACCTATTAGACTGGGCTAACCTGTTAGACTGCGGTAACATATTAGACTGGGTAATCTATTATACTAGAGTAACCTATTAGACTGGGGTAACCTATTAGACTGGGTAACTTATTAGACTGGGGTAACCTATTATACTGGGTTAACATATTAGACTGGAGTAAAATATTAGACTTGGTTAACCTATTAGACTGGGTAACATATTAGACTGGGGTAATCTATTAGACTGGGTTAACATATTAGACTGGATTAACATATTAGACTGGGGTAACCTATTAGATCGGGTTAACATATTAGACTGGAGTAATCTATTAGACTGGGGTAATCTATTAGACTGGGTAACATATTATACTGGGTAACATATTAGACTGGGGTAATCTATTAGACTGGGTAACATATTATACTGGGTAACCTATTATACTGGGTAACATATTAGACTGGGGTAATCTATTAGACTGGGTAACATATTATACTGGGTAACCTATTAGACTGGAGTAACCTATTAGACTGGGGTAACCTATTAGACTGGGGTAACCTATTAGACTGGGTAACTTATTAGACCGGAGTAACCTATTCGACTGGGGTAACTTATTAGACTGGGTAACCTATTAGACTGGGTTAACCTATTAGACTGGGTAATCTAATAGACTGGGTAACCTATTAGACTGGAGTAATCTATTAGACTGGGGTAATATATTAGACTGGGTAACCTATTAGACTGGAGTAACCTATTAGACTGGGTAACCTATTAGACTGGGGTAATCTATTAGACTGGGGTAACCTATTAGACTGGGTTAACATATTAGACTGGTGTAACCTATTAGACTGGGTTAACATATTACACTGGAGTAACATATTAGACTGAGGTAACCTATTAAACTGGGTTAACATATAGATTGGAGTAACCTCTTAGACTGGGGTAATCTATTAGACTGGAGTAACCTATTATACTGGGGTAATCTATTAGACTGGGGTAACCTACTACAAAGGGGGTTAACATATTAGACTTTGGTAACCTAACATACTGGGGTAACCTATTAGACTGGGTCATCTATTAGACTGGGTAACATCTTAGAATGAAGTAACCTATTAGACTGGGGTGACCTATTAGACTGGGTAAGATATTAGACTGGGTTAACCTATTAGACTGGGTTGACCTATTAGACTGGGTAACCTATTAGACTGGGGTAATCTATAAGACTGGGTAACCTATTAGACTGGGTAACATATTATACTGGGTAACCTATTAGACTGGGTAACATATTAGACTGGGGTATCCTATTGGACTGGGTAACATATTATACTAGGTAACCTATTAGACTGGAGTAACCTATTAGACTGGGGTAATCTATTAGACTGGGGTAACCTACTAGAAAGGGGGTTAACATATTAGACTTTTGTAACCTAACATACTGGGGTAACCTATTAGACTGGGTAATCTATTAGACTGGGGTGACCTATTAGACTGGAGTAACCTATTAGACTGGGGTAATCTATTAGACTGGGTAACATCTTAGACTGGGGTAACCTATTATACTGGGTTAACATATTAGACTGGAGTAAAATATTAGACTTGGTTAACCTATTAGACTGGGTAACATATTAGACTGGGGTAATCTATTAGACTGGGTTAACATATTAGACTGGATTAACATATTAGACTGGGGTAACCTATTAGACTGGGTTAACATATTAGACTGGAGTAATCTATTAGACTGGGGTAATCTATTAGACTGGGTAACCTATTATACTGGGTAACATATTAGACTGGGGTAATATATTAGACTGGGTAACATATTATACTGGGTAACCTATTAGACTGGAGTAACCTATTAGACTGGGGTAATCTATTAGACTGGGGTAACTTACTAGAAAGGGGTTTAACATATTAGACTTTGGTAACCTAACATACTGCGGTAATTTATTAGACTGGGGTAATCTATTAGACTGGGGTAATTTACTAGAAAGGGGGTTAACGTATTAGACTTTGGTAACCTAACAAACTGCGGTAATCTATTAGACTGGGTAACATATTAGACTGGGTTAACATCTTAGACTGGGGTAACCTATTATACTGGGGTAATCTATTAGACTGGGGTAATCTATTAGACTGGGGTAATCTATTAGACTGGGGTAACCTATTAGAGTGGGGTAACCTATTAGACTGGGTTAACATATTAGACTGGGATAACCTATTAGACTGGGGTAACCTATTAGACTGGGTAACCTATTAGACTGGGTAACATATTAGACTGGATAACGTATTAGACTGGAGTAATCTATTAGACTGTGGTAACCTATTAGACTGGGGTTATCTATTAGACTGGGTAACAGATTAGACTGGGTAACATATTAGACTGGGGTAACCTATTAGACTGGGGTAACCTATTAGACTGGGGTAATCTATTAGACTGGGTAACCTATTAGACTGGAGTAACCTATTAGACTGGGGTAATCTATTAGACTGGGGTAACTTACTAGAAAGGGGTTTAACATATTAGACTTTGGTAACCTAACATACTGCGGTAATTTATTAGACTGGGGTAATCTATTAGACTGTGGTAATTTACTAGAAAGGGGGTTAACGTATTAGACTTTGGTAACCTAACAAACTGCGGTAATCTATTAGACTGGGTAACATATTAGACTGGGTTAACATCTTAGACTGGGGTAACCTATTATACTGGGGTAATGTATTAGACTGGGGTAATCTATTAGACTGGGGTAATCTATTAGACTGGGGTAACCTATTAGAGTGGGGTAACCTATTAGACTGGGTTAACATATTAGACTGGGATAACCTATTAGACTGGGGTAACCTATTAGACTGGGTAACCTATTAGACTGGGTAACATATTAGACTGGATAACGTATTAGACTGGAGTAATCTATTAGACTGTGGTAACCTATTAGACTGGGTAACAGATTAGACTGGGTAACATATTAGACTGGGGTAACCTATTAGACTGGGGTAACCTATTAGACTGGGGTAATCTATTAGACTGGGGGTAACCTACTAGAAAGGGAGTTAACATAATTGACTGGGGTAAACTATTAGACTGGGTAATCTGTTAGACTGGGTAACATATTAGAATGGGGTAATATATTAGACTGGGTAACCTATTAGACTGGAGTAACCTATTAGACTGGGTAACCTAGTAGACTGGGGTAATCTATTAGACTGGGGTAACCTATTAGACTGGGCTAACCTGTTAGACTGCGGTAACATATTAGACTGGGTAATCTATTATACTAGAGTAACCTATTAGACTGGGGTAACCTATTAGACTGGGGTAACCTATTAGACTGGGTAACTTATTAGACCGGAGTAACCTATTCGACTGGGGTAACTTATTAGACTGGGTAACCTATTAGACTGGGTTAACCTATTAGACTGGGTAATCTATTAGACTGGGTAACCTATTAGACTGGAGTAATCTATTAGACTGGGGTAATATATTAGACTGGGTAACCTATTAGACTGGAGTAACCTATTAGACTGGGTAACCTATTAGACTGGGGTAATCTATTAGACTGGGGTAACCTATTAGACTGGGTTAACATATTAGACTGGTGTAACCTATTAGACTGGGTTAACATATTACACTGGAGTAACATATTAGACTGAGGTAACCTATTAAACTGGGTTAACATATAGATTGGAGTAACCTCTTAGACTGGGGTAATCTATTAGACTGGAGTAACCTATTATACTGGGGTAATCTATTAGACTGGGTAACATCTTAGAATGAAGTAACCTATTAGACTGGGGTGACCTATTAGACTGGGTAAGATATTAGACTGGGTTAACCTATTAGACTGGGGTGACCTATTAGACTGGGTAACCTATTAGACTGGGGTAATCTATAAGACTGGGTAACCTATTAGACTGGGTAACATATTATACTGGGTAACCTATTAGACTGGGTAACATATTAGACTGGGGTAATTTATTAGACTGGGTTAACATATTAGACTGGGGTAACCTATTATACTGGGGTAATCTATTAGACTGGGGTAATCTATTAGACTGGGTAACATATTAGAATGGGGTAATATATTAGACTGGGTAACCTATTAGACTGGAGTAACCTATTAGACTGGGTAACCTATTAGACTGGGATAATCTATTAGACTGGGGTAACCTATTAGACTGGGCTAACCTGTTAGACTGCGGTAACATATTAGACTGGGTAATCTATTATACTAGAGTAACATATTAGACTGGGGTAACCTATTAGACTGGGGTAACCTATTAGACTAGGTAACTTATTAGACCGGAGTAACCTATTCGACTTGGGTAACTTATTAGACTGGGTTAACCTATTAGACTGGGTAATCTATTAGACTGGGTAACCTATTAGACTGGAGTAATCTATTAGACAGGGGTAATATATTAGACTGGGTAACCTATTAGACTGGAGTAACCTATTAGACTGGGTAACCTATTAGACTGGGGTAATCTATTAGACTGGGGTAACCTATTAGACTGGGCTAACCTGTTAGACTGCGGTAACATATTAGACTGGGTAATCTATTATACTAGAGTAACCTATTAGACTGGGGTAACCTATTAGACTGGGGTAACCTATTAGACTGGGTAACTTATTAGACCGGAGTAACCTATTCGACTGGGGTAATTTATTAGACTGGGTAACCTATTAGACTGGGTTAACCTATTAGACTGGGTAATCTGTTAGACTGGGTAACCTATTAGACTGGAGTAATCTATTAGACTGGGGTAACCTACTAGACTGGAGTAACCTATTAGACTGGGTAACCTACTAGACTGGGTAATCTATTAGACTGGGTAACCTATTAGACTGGGGTTACCTATTAGACTGGGGTTACCTATTAGACTGGGCTAACCTATTGGAATGGGTTAACCTATTAGAATGGGTAACCTATTAGACTGGGTAACCTACTAGAAAGGGGTTTACATATTATACTGGGTAACCTATTAGACTGGAGTAATCTATTAGACTGGGTTAACCTATTAGACTGGGTTAACCTATTAGACTGGGTAACATATTAGACTGGGTAACATATTAGACTGGGGTAACCTATTAGACTGGGGTAACCTATTAGACTGGGGTAATCTATTAGACTGTGGGTAACCTACTAGAAAGGGAGTTAACATAATAGACTGGGGTAATCTATTAGACTGGGTAATCTATTAGACTGGGTAACATATTAGAATGGGGTAATACATTAGACTGGGTTAACCTATTAGACTGGAGTAACCTATTAGACTGGGTAACCTATTAGACTGGGGTAATCTATTAGACTGGGGTAACCTTTTAGACTTGGTAATCTATTATACTGAGTAACCTATTAGACTGGGCTAACCTGTTAGACTGCGGTAACATATTAGACTGGGTAACATATTAGCCTGGGTAATGTATTATAATGGAGTAACCTATTAGACTGGGGTAACCTATTAGACTGGGTAACTTATTAGACTGGAGTAACCTATTCGACTGGGGTAATTTATTAGACTGGGTAACCTATTAGACTGGGTAATCTATTAGACTGGGTAACCTATTAGACTGGGTAACCTATTAGACTGGGTAATCTATTAGACTGGGGTAACCTACTAGACTGGAGTAACCTATTAGACTGGGTAACCTACTAGACTGGGTAATCTATTAGACTGGGTAACCTATTAGACTGGGTTTACCTATTAGACTGGGGTAACCTATTGGAATGGGTTAACCTATTAGACTGGGTAACCTATTAGACTGGGGTAACCAATTAGACTGGGGTAACCTATTAGACTGGGTAACCTATTAGACTGAGGTAACCTATTAGACTGGGGTAACCTACTAGACTGGGGTAACTTATTATACTGGGTAACCTACTAGACTGGGTAACATAATAGACTGGAGTAACCTATTAGAAAGGGGTAACCTATTAGACTGGGGTAAAGTATTAGACTGGGTAACATATTAGACTGGAGAAAACTATTAGACTGGGTAACCTATGAGACTGGGGCAACCTACTAGACTGGGGTAACCTACTATACTGGGTAACCTATTAGACTGGGTAACATATTAGACTGGAGTAACCTATTAGACTGGGGTAATCTATTAGACTGGGTGACATATTATACTGGGTAACATATTAGACTGAGTAACATATTAGACTGGGGTAACCTACTAGACCGGGGTAACATATTAGACTGGGGTAACCTATTAGACTGGGTAACCTATTAGACTGGGTAATCTATTAGACTGGGGTAACCTACTAGACTGGAGTAACCTATTAGACTGGGTAACCTACTAGACTGGGTAATCTATTAGACTGGGTAACCTATTAGACTGGGGTTACCTATTAGACTGGGGTAACCTATTGGAATGGGTTAACCTATTAGACTGGGTAACCTATTAGACTGGGGTAACCTACTAGACTGGGGTACCCTATTAGACTGGAGTTATCTATTAGACGGAGGTAATCTAATAGACTGGGTAGCATATTAGACTGGAGTAACCTACTAGACTGGGGTAACCTATTAGACTGGGTAACATATTAGACTGGAGTAACCTATTAGACTGGGGTAATCTATTAGACTGGGTAACATATTATACTGGGAAACCTATTAAACTGGAGTAACCTAATAGACTGGGGTAACCTATTAGACTGGGTTAACCTATTAGACTGGAGTAACCTACTAGACTGGGTTAACATATTAGACTGGGGTAACCTACTAGACTGGGGTAACATATTAGACTGGGGTAACCTATTAGACCGGGGTAACCTATTAGACTGGGTTAACATATTAGACTGGGATAACCTATTAGACTGGGGTAACCTATTAGACTGGGGTAACCTATTAGACTGGGGTAATCTATTAGACTGGGGGTAACCTACTAGAAAGGGAGTTAACATAATAGACTGGGGTAAACTATTAGACTGGGTAATCTGTTAGACTGGGTAACATATTAGAATGGGGTAATATATTAGACTGGGTAACCTAATAGATTGGAGTAACCTATTAGACTGGGTAACCTATTGGAATGGGTTAACCTATTAGACTGGGTAACCTATTAGACTGGGGTAACCTATTAGACTGGGGTAACCTATCAGACTGGGTAACCTATTAGACTGGAGTAACCTATTATACTGGGTAACCTATTGGAATGGGTTAACCTATTAGACTGGGTAACCTATTAGACTGGGTAACCTATTAGACTGGGGTAATCTATTAGACTGGGGTAACCTATTAGACTGGGTAATCTATTATACTGAGTAACCTATTAGACTGGGCTAACCTGTTAGACTGCGGTAACATATTAGACTGGGTAACATATTAGACTGGGTAATCTATTATACTGGAGTAACCTATTAGACTGGTAACTTATTAGACTGGAGTAACCTATTCGACTGGGGTAATTTATTAGACTGGGTAACCTTTTAGACTGGGTAACATATTAGACTGGGTAACATATTAGACTGGGGTAACCTACTAGACCGGGGTAACATATTATACTGGGGTAACCTATTAGACTGGGGTAATCTATTAGACTGGGTAACATATTAGACTGGAGTAACCTATTATACTGGGTTAATCTATTAGACTGGGGTAACCTACTACAAAGGGGGTTAACATATTAGACATTGGTAACCTAACATACTGGGGTAACCTATTAGACTGGGTAATATATTAGACTGGGTAACATCTTAGACTGAAGTAACCTATTAGAATGGGGTGACCTAATAGACTGGGTAAGATATTAGACTGGGTTAACCTATTAGACTGGAGCAACATATTAGACTGGAGTAACCTATTAGACTGTGTTAACCTTTTAGACTGGAGTAACCTATTAGACTGGGGTAATGTATAATACTGGGTAACCTATTGGACTGGGTAACATATTATACTGGGTAACCTATTAGACTGGGTAACATATTAGACTGGGGTATCCTATTGGACTGGGTAACATATTATACTGGGTAACCTATTAGACTGGGTAACATATTAGACTGGGGTATCCTATTGGACTGGGTAACCTATTAGACTGGGTAATCTATTAGACTGGGGTGACCTATTAGACTGGAGTAACCTATTAGACTGGGTTAACCTATTAGACTAGGGTAACCTATTAGACTGAGGTAACCTATTAGACTGGGGTAACCTATAAGACTGGGTAACATATTAAACTGGGTAACCTATTAGACTGGGGTAACCTATTAGACTGGGGTAACCTACTAGATTGGGGTAACTTATTATACTGGGTAACCTACTAGACTGGGTAACATAATAGACTGGAGTAACCTATTAGAAAGGGGTAACCTATTAGACCGGGGTAACCTATTAGACTGGGGTAAAGTATTAGACTGGGTAACATATTAGACTGGAGAAAACTATTAGACTGGGTAAGCTATGAGACTGGGGTAACCTACTAGACTGGGGTAACCTACTAGACTGGGGTAACATATTATACTGGGTAACCTATTAGACTGGGTAACATATTAGACTGGAGTAACCTATTAGACTGGGGTAATCTATTAGACTGGGTAACATATTATACTGAGTAACATATTAGACTGGGTAACGTATTAGACTGGGGTAACCTACTAGACCGGGGTAACATATTAGACTGGGGTAATCTATTAGACTGGGTAACCTATTAGACTGGGTTAACATATTAGACTGAAGTAACATATTAGAATGAGGTAACCTATTAAACTGGGTTAACATATAGATTGGAGTAACCTCTTAGACTGGGGTAATCTATTAGACTGGGGTAACCTACTACAAAGGGGGTTAACATATTAGACTTTGGTAACCTAACATACTGGGGTAACCTATTAGACTGGGTAATCTATTAGACTGGGTAACATCTTAGACTGAAGTAACCTATTAGACTGGGGTGACCTATTAGACTGGGTAAGATATTAGACTGGGTTAACCTATTAGACTGGAGCAACATATTAGACTGGAGTAACCTATTAGACTGGGGTAATCTATTAGAATGGGTAACATATTATACTGGGTAACCTATTAGACTGGAGTAACCTATTAGACTGGGTAAACCTATTAGACTGGGTTAACCTATTAGACTGGAGTAACCTACTAGACTGGGGTAAGATATTAGACTGGGGTGACCTATTAGACTGGAGTAACCTATTATACTGGGTTAACATATTAGACTGGAATAACATATTAGACTGGGGTAATCTATTAGACTGGGTTAACATATTAGACTGGATTAACATATTAGACTGGGGTAATCTATTAGACTGGGTAACCTATTATACTGGGTAACACATTAGACTGGGGTAACCTATTAGACTGGGTAACATATACTGGGTAACCTATTAGACTGGAGTAACCTATTAGACTGGGGTAATCTATTAGACTGGGGTAATTTACTAGAAAGGGGTTTAACATATTAGACTTTGGTAACCAATTAAACTGTGGTAATCTATTAGACTGGGGTAATATATTAGACTGGGGTAACTTACTAGAAAGGGGGTTAACGTATTAGACTTTGGTAACCTAACAAACTGCGGTAATCTATTAGACTGGGTAACATATTAGACTGGAGTAACCTATTAGACTGGGGTGACCTATTAGACTGGGTAACATATTAGACTGGGTTAACCTATTAGACTGGGGTAACCTACTAGACTGGGGTAACATATTAGACTGGAGTAACCTATTAGACTGGGGTAATCTATTAGAATGGGTAACATATTATACTGGGTAACCTATTAGACTGGACTAACCTATTAGACTGGGGTAACCTATTAGACTGGGTTAACCTATTAGACTGGAGTAACCTACTAGACTGGGGTAACATATTAGACTGGGGTAACCTACTAGACTGGGGTAACATATTAGACTGGGGTAACCTATTAGACTCGGGTAACCTATTAGACTGGGTTAACATCTTAGACTGGGGTAAACTATTATACTGGGGTAATCTATTAGACTGGGGTAATCTATTAGACTGGGGTAACCTATTAGACTGGGGTAACATATTAGACTGGGGTAACCTATTAGACTGGGGTAACCTACTAGATTGGGGTAATTTATTATACTGGGTAACCTACTAGACTGGGTAACATAATAGACTGGAGTAACCTATTAGAAAGGGGTAACCTATTAGACCGGGGTAACCTATTAGACTGGGGTAAAGTATTAGACTGGGTAACATATTAGACTGGAGAAAACTATTAGACTGGGTAAGCTATGAGACTGGGGTAACCTACTAGACTGGGGTAACCTACTAGACTGGGGTAACATATTATACTGGGTAACCTATTAGACTGGGTAACATATTAGACTGGAGTAACCTATTAGACTGGGGTAATCTATTAGACTGGGTAACATATTATACTGAGTAACATATTAGACTGGGTAACGTATTAGACTGGGGTAACCTATTAGACTGGGGTAACCTATTAGACTGGGGTAATCTATTAGACTGGGGGTAACCTACTAGAAAGGGAGTTAACATAATAGACTGGGGTAAACTATTAGACTGGGCAATCTGTTAGACTGGGTAACATATTAGAATGGGGTAATATATTAGACTGGGTAACCTATTAGACTGGAGTAAACTATTAGACTGGGGTAATCTATTAGACTGGGGTAACCTATTAGACTGGGCTAACCTGTTAGACTGCGGTAACATATTCGACTGGGTAATCTATTATACTAGAGTAACCTATTAGACTGGGGTAACCTATTAGACTGGGGTAACCTATTAGACTGGGTAACTTATTAGACCGGAGTAACCTATTCGACTGGGGTAACTTATTAGACTGGGTAACCTATTAGACTGGGTTAACCTATTAGACTGGGTAATCTATTAGACTGGGTAACCTATTAGACTGGAGTAATCTATTAGACTGGGGTAACCTATTAGACTGGGTTAACCTATTAGACTGGGTAACATATTAGACTGGGTAACATATTAGACTGGGGTAACCTATTAGACTGGGGTAACCTATTAGACTGGGGTAATCTATTAGACTGTGGGAACCCTACTAGAAAGAGAGTTAACATAATAGACTGGGGTAATCTATTAGACTGGGTAATCTATTAGACGGGGTAACATATTAGAATGGGGTAATACATTAGACTGGGTTAACCTATTAGACTGGAGTAACCTATTAGACTGGGTAACCTATTAGACTGGGGTAATCTATTAGACTGGGGTAACCTATTAGACTGGGTAATCTATTATACTGAGTAACCTATTAGACTGGGCTAACCTGTTAGACTGCGGTAACATATTAAACTGGGTAACATATTAGACTGGAGTAACCTATTCGACTGGGGTAATTTATTAGACTGGGTAACCTATTAGACTGGGTAACTTATTAGACTGGAGTAACCTATTCGACTGGGGTAATTTATTAGACTGGGTAACCTATTAGACTGGGTAATCTATTAGACTGGGTAACCTATTAGACTGGGGTAATCTATTATACTGGGGTAACCTATTAGACTGGGGTAACCTATTAGACTGGGTTAACATATTAGACTGGGATAACCTATTAGACTGAGGTAACCTACTAGACTGGGGTAACCTATTAGACTGGAGTTATCTATTAGACTGGGGTAACCTATTAGACTGGGTAACTTATTAGACTGGAGTAACCTATTCGACTGGGGTAATTTATTAGACTGGGTAACCTATTAGACTGGGTAATCTATTAGACTGGGTAACCTATTAGACTGGGGTAATCTATTATACTGGGGTAACCTATTAGACTGGGGTAACATATTAGACTGGGTTAACATATTAGACGGGGATAACCTATTAGACTGAGGTAACCTACTAGACTGGGGTAACCTATTAGACTGGAGTTATCTATTAGACTGGGGTAATCTAATAGACTGGGTAGCATATTAGACTGGAGTAACCTACTAGACTGGGGTAACCTATTAGACTGGGTAACATATTAGACTGGAGTAACCTATTAGACTGGGGTAATCTAATAGACTGGGTAACATATTATACTGGGAAACCTATTAAACTGGAGTAACCTATTAGACTGGGGTAACCTATTAGACTGGGGTAACCTATTAGACTGGGTTAACCTGTTAGACTGGAGTAACCTACTAGACTGGGGTAATCTATTAGACTGGGTTAATCTATTAGACTGGGGTAATCTATTATACTGGGGTAACCTATTAGACTAGGGTAACCTATTAGACTGGAGTAATCTATTAGAATGGGATAGCCTATTAGACTAGGGTAACCTATAAGACTGGGTAACCTATTAGACTGGGTAACATATTAGACTGGGTAACATATTAGAATGGGGTAATATATTAGACTGGGTAACCTATTAGACTGGGTAACCTATTAGACTGGGGTAATCTATTAGACTGGGGTAACCTATTAGACTGGGCTAACCTGTTAGACTGCGGTAACATATTAGACTGGGTAATCTATTATACTAGAGTAACCTATTAGACTGGGGTAACCTATTAGACTGGGGTAACCTGTTAGACTGGGTAACTTATTAGACCGGAGTAACCTATTCGACTGGGGTAACTTATTAGACTGGGTAACCTATTAGACTGGGTTAACCTATTAGACTGGGTAATCTATTAGACTGGGTAACCTATTAGACTGGAGTAATCTATTAGACTGGGGTAACCTACTAGACTGGAGTAACCTATTAGACTGGGTAACCTACTAGACTGGGTAATCTATTAGACTTGGTAACCTATTAGACTGGGGTTACCTATTAGACTGGGCTAACCTATTGGAATGGGTTAACCTATTAGACTGGGTAACCTATTAGACTGGGTAACCTATTAGACTGGGGTAACCTACTAGAAAAATGGTGTTAACATATTAGACTGGGTAACCTATTAGACTGGAGTAATCTATTAGACTGGGTTAACCTATTAGACTGGGTTAACCTATTAGACTGGGTAACATATTAGACTGGGTAACATATTAGACTGGGTTTACATATTAGACTGGGGTAACCTATTAGACTGGGGTAATTTATTAGACTGGGTAATCTATTAGACTGGGTAACATATTAGGATGGGGTAATACATTAGACTGGGTTAACCTATTAGACTGGAGTAACCTATTAGACTGGGTAACCTATTAGACTGGGGTAATCTATTAGACTGGGTAACATATTAGATTGGGTAATCTATTATACTGGAGTAACCTAGTAGACTGGGGTAACCTATTAGACTGGGTAACTTATTAGACTGGAGTAACCTATTCGACTGGGGTAATTTATTAGACTGGGTAACCTATTAGACTGGGTAATCTATTAGACTGGGTAACCTATTAGACTGGGTAACCTATTAGACTGGGTAATCTATTAGATTGGGGTAACCTACTAGACTGGAGTAACCTATTAGACTGGGCTAACCTGTTAGACTGCGGTAACATATTAGACTGGGTAATCTATTATACTAGAGTAACCTATTAGACTGGGGTAACCTATTAGACTGGGGTAACCTGTTAGACTGGGTAACTTATTAGACCGGAGTAACCTATTCGATATTAGACCGGAGTAACCAGTCTAATATGTTAGACTAATATGTCTAGTAGGTTACCCAGTCTAATATGTTAACACCATTTTTCTAGTAGGTTACCCCAGTCTAATAGGTTACCCAGTCTAATAGGTTACCCAGTCCCATAGGTTAACCCATTCCAATAGGTTAGCCCAGTCTAATAGGTAACCCCAGTCTAATAGGTTACCCAGTCTAATAGATTACCCAGTAACCTATTAGACTGGGTAACCTATTAGACTGGGTAACCTATTAGACTGGGTAACCTATTAGACTGGGTAATCTATTAGACTGGGGTAACCTACTAGACTGGAGTAACCTATTAGACTGGGTAACCTACTAGACTGGGTAATCTATTAGACTGGGTAACCTATTAGACTGGGGTTACCTATTAGACTGGGGTAACCTATCGGAATGGGTTAACCTATTAGACTGCGTAACCTATTAGACTGGGTAACCTATTAGACTGGGGTAACCTATTAGACTGAGGTAACCTATAAGACTGGGTAACCTATTAGACTGAGGTAACCTACTAGACTGGGGTAACCTATTAGACTGGAGTTATCTATTAGACTGGGGTAATCTAAATGACTGGGTAGCATATTAGACTGGAGTAACCTACTAGACTGGGGTAACCTATTAGACTGGGGTAACGTATTAGACTGGGGTAACGTATTAGACTGGGGTAACGTATTAGACTGGGGTAACCTATTAGACTGGGGTAACCTATAGGCTTGGGTAACCTACTGGAATATTAAACAATTGTTGGAAAAATTACTTGTGTCATGTACAAAGTAGATGTCCTAATCGACTTGCCAAAACTATAGTTTGTTAACAAAAAATGTGTGGAGTGGTTGAAAAACAAGTTTTAATGACTTCAACCTAAGTGTATGTAAACTTCCGACTTCAACTGTATTAAGCAAACCAGACAGCACCATTTTCTTGTTTTTTACATTTACGGATAGCCAGAGGCACACGCCAACACTCAACACTCTGGCACACGCCAGACATAATTTACAAATGCAGCATGTGTGTTTAGTGAGTCCTCCAGATCAGAGGCAGTAGGGATGACCAGGGATGTTCTCTGTTTAGTGAGTCCTCCAGATCAGAGGCAGTAGGGATGACCAGGGATGTTCTCTGTTTAGTGAGTCCTCCAGATCAGAGGCAGTAGGGATGACCAGGGATGTTCTCTGTTTAGTGAGTCCACCAGATCAGAGGCAGTAGGGATGACCAGGGATGTTCTCTGTTTAGTGAGTCCTCCAGATCAGAGGCAGTAGGGATGACTAGGGATGTTCTCTGTTTAGTGAGTCCACCAGATCAGAGGCAGTAGGGATGACCAGGGATGTTCTCTGTTTAGTGAGTCCACCAGGTCAGAGGTAGTAGGGATGACCAGTTATGTTCTCTGTTTAGTGAGTCCTCCAGATCAGAGGCAGTAGGGATGAACAGGGATGTTCTCTGTTTAGTGAGTCCACCAGATCAGAGGCAGCAGGGATGACCAGGGATGTTCTCTGTTTAGTGAGTCCTCCAGATCAGAGGCAGTAGGGATGACCAGGGATATTCTCTGTTTAGTGAGTCCTCCAGATCAGAGTCAGTAGGTATGACCAGGGATGTTCTCTGTTTAGTGAGTCCTCCAGATCAGAGGCAGTAGGGATGACCAGGGATGTTCTCTGTTTAGTGAGTCCTCCAGATAAGAGGCAGTAGAGGTGACCAGGGATGTTCTCTGTTTAGTGAGTCCTCCAGATCAGAGGCAGTAGGGATGACCAGGGATGTTCTCTGTTTAGTGAGTCCACTAGATCAGAGGCAGTAGAGATGACCAGGGATGTTCTCTGTTTAGTGAGTCCTCCAGATCAGAGACAGTAGATGACCAGGGATGTTCTCTTGATAAGTAAATTGGATCGTTTTCCTGGTCCAAGCATTGAAAACGTAACGAGTACTTTTGGGTGTCATGGAAAATGTACGGAGTAAAAAGTACATTATTTTCTTTGTAGTGAAGTAAAAGTAAAAGTAGATAGAAATTGTAAAGTAAAATAAATTTATCCCAAAAAACTACTGAAGTAGTACTTTCAAGTATTTTTACTGAAGTACTTACACTCCACCAACAGTTACTTATTAACTACGGTATTGAGCGCAACGTGCCCAGTTGTCCTGACCTTAGTTCCTTTTTTATGGCTCTGTTTTAGTTTGGTCAGGGCGTGAGTTGGGGTGGGCATTCTAGGTTTTGTTCTATGTTTTGTATTTCTGCTTTTGGCCTGGTGTGGTTCCCAATCAGAGGCAGCTATCAATCGTTATCTCTCTGATTGAGAACCATACTTAGGCAGCCTGTTTTCCCACTGTGATTTGTGGGTAGTTATTTTCCGTTTGGTGTTTTTATTGCACCTTGCAGAACTGTTCGTTTTGTCGGTTTGTTGTCTTTGTTCAGTATTCATCTTTATTAAAAATGATTATGAACCGATCCTTCCTACTCCTCATCAGAAGAGGAAGACAATCGTTACTGAAGTACTTTACTCCACTGGTTTATTGTAAACTGGTGCCAACAGTTACTTAACTACGGTCTAGACCACAATGTTCCCAGTGCTATGGAGGATAGGAAGCTAGGCCTCTACTCTCGAAGCAGCCTTGAAAATACATATGCCCTCCTATCATAACTATGGTCTAGACCACAATGTTCCGAGTGCTATGGAGGATAGGAAGCTAGGCCTCTCCTCTCGAAGCAGCCTTGAAAATACATATGCCCTCCTATCATTACTATGGTCTAGACCACAACGTGCCCAGTGCTATGGAGGATAGGAAGCTAGGCCTCTCCTCTCGAAGCAGCCTTGAAAATACATATGCCCTCCTATCATAACTATGGTCTAGACCACAACGTGCCCAGTGCTACGGAGGATAGGAAGCTAGGCCTCTCCTCTCGAAGCAGCCTTGAAAATACATATGCCCTCCTATCATAACTATGGTCTAGACCACAATGTGCCCAGTGCTATGGAGGATAGGAAGCTAGGCCTCTCCTCTCGAAGCAGCCTTGAAAATACATATGCCCTCCTATCATAACTATGGTCTAGACCACAATGTGCCCAGTACTGTGGACATTAGGAAGCTAGGCCTAGTAAACAAATATGTCTTCCAAACAGGAATAAAACCATTCCATTGAGTTAGATTTACCTGCACGAAGACACAATGCACTCTGTGGATAGATCAAATCTGATCAAATTCTAGATAGCTGTAGACATAACTGATTTATATAGAACTGATTTAGCAACGGCTTTGTTCAGAGAAGACTTACCTAGCTAGTCAGCCAGGTCCAGCTACAGTATAACTCAACCTGTGCTTGTTGCAGAGCTGGGAGACCGGAGCAGGAAGTCAGAGGGTCAATCCATTTGTGTCTGTAGTCGCTCAGTCGTTTCTCCACCGTATAGAATCCCATGTCCTTCTGTTGAAATGAGTGGCTGTATTTTCACTGTTCCCCCCCCCCCTTCTCTCTCTCTCACCCCACTCTCACTCTCTCTTCTGACACTCCCGCCTGCCATCTTCTCTCGCTCTCTTTCACTAAGACTTTAATCAAATTATCCCTCCCTTCCCTTGACCTTGTCTTCAGCAGGAGCAGCTTGGAGTTATTCACATGCACAGACTGTGCACACACACACACACACACACACACACACACACACACTCACACACATGCACACACGCAACATGCACACACACACACACACACTCACTCACGCAGCCACCTAGACAAAAACCTATATCAGCACACACACACACACACACACTCACACACATGCACACACGCAACATGCACACACACACACACACACTCACTCACGCAGCCACCTAGACAAAAACCTATATCAGCACGCACACACACAAAAACACAGTCGTTGTTGACCAAGGATATTCAAATTCAGTTATGCAGCTATGAGAAACATACAATCATACTTCATTAGAATCATAGGAGTTTTAATCTTCATCAACATCACCAACATCATCTTCATCATCAGCGATATCAATCATAGTCATAATCATTGTTACATTCTCATCGTTTCACTTGATTAAATACTTCATTTTATTTCATAGCTTAAATACTTACAGTATTTAGTTTTTTTTATAATATAATATGTATCATCCATTTCACTCTTTTTTTTACATAGGAATAAAGTTTAGCAAAAGATTGAAGAATGACAAAGTATTTACAGCATGAAAGAGAGAAAGAGGGAGGGAGAGAAAGAGAGAGGGAGCGAGAGAGAGAGAGAGGGAGCTAGAGAGAGAGAGAGAGAGAGAGAGGGAGCTAGAGAGAGAGAAAGAGAGAGAGAGAGCTAGAGAGAGAGAGAGAGAGAGAGAGAGAGAGGCTGTTGACTGCATTCAATTCCTCTCTATCAGGATATGTACTGTACTGAGTGTAGAGAGACAGACATGATGGCAGCCTTGAGAATAAAAACACTTAAACACCCTCTGCATCTGAAGAATTCACAATTCATCTTGAATCACCATGTTGTATATAAGTTAATTTATTTAATCTCACATTTTGGATCTGGTACTTGGAGCTAATAGGGATTTGAATTAGATTCCCGGCAAGCTACACGGCGCTGGGCAATGTGGTGGCCCAGAATCAGTTGGCTGCAACAATCAGGACCAACAGACAGTCTGTAGCATGACCTTATCACACTGACACAGGCCCCATTACACTGCCATCCGAGTACAGAACTTATGCTTCTACATTGCTTGCTGTTTGGGGTTCTAGGCTGGGTTTCTGTACAGCACTTTGTAAACATCGGCTGATGTAAAAAAAAGAGCTTTATAAATCAATTTGATTGATTGATTGATGCCTCAGCCACTGAAAAGGCTCTTGTTTTTGAAAAGGGTATTCGAGGAACCCCTCTGAAAAGGGTATCCGAGGAGCTCCTGTGTAAAGGTTCAAACCGGAACCTTTTTCTGATGGGAGGGGTCCAATATTGAACCTTTTTAATAATATATTTTAGAGGAATATGAAATAATTGGAGGCATGGCTTTGTGATAGTTTTTTTTGGGGCGGGCACCGTTAAGAGTACATTTTATTCCTGTTCATCAAGTTAAGTTCGTACACCGCAAATGACAACGTTCCTTCAATATTCATGCATATTACATACAAATTTCCAACATAATATTAACATTGTTGATTACATATAGTGTTAAAGTGGTAACTATTCCAACTTTGGGATCTTCACAGGCTCTTGAGGAACTTGTACAACTCTGTTATCCTTGTTGAAGCAACAAAACTGTCAGTGTTAACATGTGTTGACAATACAACAAAACAGATGAACAGGAATGACATTTACTGTAACGGGTGGCCAAAAAAAAAGATCTATCTTATAGCCACACCCTTACTAAGCCACGCCTCCACTCCAGGGTTCCTTCAGGAACATTGAAAAAATACTCACATAATATAGAAGAGACACAAATTTGAACCATTGACAAGCAATGGTTTCCTTGAGGAACTCCAGGGGTTCCTTCAAGATTTACAGGGTTCCACTAGTTCCACTAATTCTAAGAGTGTAGGGTTGCAAAATGCTGGTATCTTTCCCAAAACTTTCCCAAAAAGTCCTGTGGAAGATTCCTGGAATAACGAGGAAATATGAGAATCCTGGAATTTTGCAACTTTAGTAACTAATGATGAAAGAACGTCAACAGTCTTGAAATGTGAGGGAATCTCTAATAACATTTTAATTCATTTTAATTCATTCATAATTCAATTAATTAATAAACAAGTCTAAAATCATGCAGCAGATAGAGGCATTCTTCTTCTGGTTCATTTATTCATATAAAATCTTTTTTTTTTTTTTATAAATAGTTTAAATAAATACTTGAAGGTACTGTATTGTATAGGTGTCTTTAACCACACCAGTGGGGGCCTTCAGCCACTGAGTTGTACACATTAATCACTTTCTTAACTCAGCAAAAAAAAAGAATCGTCCTCTCACTGTCGACTGCGTTTATTTTCAGCAAACTTAACGTGTGTAAATATTTGTATGAACACAACAAGATTCAACAACTGAGACATAAACTGAACAAGTTCCACAGACATGTGACTAATATAAATGGAATAATGTGTCCCAGAACAAGAGGGATCAACATCAAAAGTAACAGTCAATATCTGGTGTGGCCACCAGCTGCATTAAGTAGTGCAGTGTGTCTCCTCCTCATGGACTGCACCAGATTTGCCAGTTCTTGCTGTGGGATGTTACCCCACTCTTCCACCAAGGCACCTGCAAGTTCCCGGACATTTCTGGGGGGAATGACCCTAGCCCTCCCAGATGTGCTCAATGGGATTGAGATCCGGGCTCTTCTCTGGCCATGGCAGAACACTGACATTCCTGTCTTGCAGGAAATCACACACAGAAAGAGCAGTGTGGCTGGTGGCATTGTCATGCTGGAGGGTCATGTCAGGATGAGCCTACAGGAAGGGTATTACATGAGGGAGGAGGATGTCTTCCCTGTAACGCACAGCATTGAGATTGCCTGCAATGACAACAAGCTCAGTCCGATGATGCTGTGACACACCACCCCAGACCATGACGGACCCTCCACCTCCAAATCGATCACGCTCCAGAGTACAGGCCTCGGTGTAACGCTCATTCCTTCCACGATAAACGCGAATCCGACCATCACCCCTGGTGAGACAAAACCGAGACTCGTCAGTGAAGAGCACTTTTTGCCAGTCCTGTCTGGTCCAGCGACGGTGGGTTTGTGCCCATAGGCGACGTTGTTGCCGGTGATGTCTGGTGAGGACCTGCCTTTACAACAGGCCTACAAGCCCTCAGTCCAGTCACTCTCAGCCTATTGCGGACAGTCTGAGCACTGATGGAGGGATTGTGCATTCCTGGTGTAACTTGGACAGTTGTTGTTGCCATCCTGTACCTGACCCGCAGGTGTGATATTTGGATGTACCGATCCTGTGCAGGTGTTGTTAGACGTGGTCTGCAACTGCGAGGCGAATCAGCTGTCCGTCCTTTCTCCCTGTAGCGCTGACTTAGGCGTCTCACAGTACGGACATTGCAAATCATTGCACAGGCCACATCTGCAGTCCTCATGCCTCCTTGTAGCATGCCTAAGGCACATTCACGCAGATGAGCAGGGACCCTGGGCATCTTTCATTTGTTGTTTTTCAGAGTCAGTAGAACGGACCCTTTTGTGTCCTAAGTTTTCATAACTGTGACCTTAAATGTCTACCGTCTGTAAGCAGTTAGTGTCTTAACGACCGTTCCACAGGTGCATGTTCATTAATTGTTTATGGTTCATTGAAGCATGGGAAACATTGTTTAAACTCATTACAATGAAGATCTGTGAATTCATTTGGATTTTTTCGAATTATCCTTGAAATACAGTGTCCCGAAAAAGGACGTTTATTTTTTTTGCTGAGAATAACTTTCTACAATGCAGCATGTTGACATGACATGATCACTATTGTTATCTATATATGGTACCACTATGGTGACAAACAATCTCTCTCTCTCCCCCCCCCCCCCCCCCTCTCTCTCTCCTCTCTCTCTCTCTCTCTTCTCTCTCTCAGACAACACTTCACTTCACAAATCACCTTCCATTTCTACAATCAGCGATAATTATCCAAGTCATGAATATGATCAAAAATAATCCCTGCTGGTTTGACAAATAGCACAGTGATCACAATGCGGAGCATTGTTTTCAGTCAGAAAGAGCGACGGTTCTACCTGCACTGTCGGTTGAGGGATGAGGGACAAGTGTCCTGTAGGAGGGACGACTCCTGACGTAAGACAGACAATTAAATGCAGTCTGGTTTACTGGACGTATGTGCGTTACAGTGGGGTTAAAGGTCGGGTTGCAAAATTCCGTTAACTTTCCCACATCCTGGTTGTAGGTTCTATATGGAATTGTTTTAAGAAGGTCATACCAAGGGTCATTTATCAATTAAATTTTGAATTTTAAGACACTTTGAAGAATCCCCAAAATATATATAAAAAATATTTGCTGAATTTTTTGGGGGGGCCTTACTGCTATTAGCCAATACAAACTATGGTTGAATGGCGGGAACCCGGTTACTGAGATTTACCTGGATTTACTGCCCAAAACCACTCCTTTTTCCTGGAATAAATAACTGCGAGAATCCGGTAAATTATAATAATTAATTCATATGAACAGCATGGTGTGAAATGGAACTGTTAAATGATGTGCGATGTCTAAATCTGTCTTCTCTACGGCCTCTGATGAATCATCAACGCTCAGGGTGGGGACAGACGGCCCATCTCAGACAGACAGCCCATCTCAGACAGACAGCCCATCTCAGACAGACAGCCCATCTCAGACATACAGCCCATCTCAGACAGACAGCACATCTCAGACAGACAGCCCATCTCAGACAGAAACTCCCATCTCAGACTGACAGTCCATCTCAGACAGACAGTCCATCTCAGACTGACAGTCCACCTCAGACAGACAGCCCATCTCAGGCAGACAGTCCATCTCAGACAGACAGCCCATCTCAGACAGACAGCCCATCTCAGACAGACAGCCCATCTCAGACAGACAGCCCATCTCAGACAGACAGTCCATCTCAGACAGACAGCCCATCTCAGACTGACAGCCCATCTCAGACAGACAGACAGTCCATCTCAGACAGACAGCCCATCTCAGACAGACAGTCCATCTCAGACAGAGAGCCCATCTCAGACAGACAGTCCATCTCAGACAGACAGCCCATCTCAGACAGACAGCCCATCTCAGACAGACAGTCCATCTCAGACAGACAGCCCATCTCTGTTCACAATGCTGTTAGATTTACAGTATCATCTCATCATGGAGATTTGTTTCCATGTGACAGGTTGGCCTACATTTGCAGCAGCAAATAGTCTGTGCTACAGTAACATAAAGACTGAAAGGTGTCTAATTTACCATCATCCATCTGGGGGTCAGGGGTCAACTTGTTGCAGCTGCAGAGTTTTAAACCCGCCTATTCCTCGAATATAAATCAGACCACGCGTGAGCACTCTCTCCCAGTCCTTCTCTCTCTCCATCAATTCCATTCAAATTGCATCCCAAAAAAAATCATCCTGTTCCAGATTGATATATAGCCCTAGCTTACCTCTTTCAGTTAACATATTAAATGTAGTATTAGCCTTATAATTAGTTAATTAATGATGGGTTATGCATAACTTATATCCTCTGTCTCTTGCGCAACACCCAAAGCACCTGTGCTCCGCTGGCCTCTCCTTAAAAAAAACGTTCCTTAGCTCTTGGAGTCCCATGCAGCAAAATCTAGACTATAATAGCTTGCTGGAGATTATGTTTTTTTTCTCGCATTTCTTATACCAATAGACTATTAGAAGAGCTCTTGTTTGCTGAATGTTGAATACAGAAGCCAATAGAAATGATGAGTAGTTTGAAAGAAGATCGATGGCGGTATATAGCAGTTATTATTGGGCCCAATTTGGACATTTTCACTTAGAGGTGTACTCACTTTGGTTGCCAGCGGTTTAGACATTAATGGCTGTGTGTTGAGTTATTTTGAGGGGACAGCAAATGTACACTGTTATACAAGCTGTACACTCACTACTTTACATTGTAGCAAAGTGTCATTTCTTCAGTTGTTGTCACATGAAAAGATATACTCAAATATTTACAAAAATGTGAGGGGTGTACTCACTTTTGTGATAGACTGTATATGAGCTTTCATGTTTTTATTTTGTGTGTAACGTGCAGTAGCCTATATCATATATGTATTGGATAACAACCCAATCATTTGACATATGACACTCAAAACAATTAGCCTACTGGAGCTAGTTTCATTGATTTACCCAAGAGAGCATATAGCTAGCTACAGTATGTATTGGATAACAACACAATCATTTGGCCTTTTTTTGTTGCTTGGACTCATTAAATGTATTAAATATATGTCTCATCAGGCTCAGGTTACATCAGGCTCAGGTTACATCAGGCTCAGGTTACATCAGGCTCAGGTAGCTTCAGGTTAGAATGTTCTATCAAAGCTCTAATCAAATCCAGATAGTGGCCTATTTACATGTTTTATAATGCTTTTGAAGGACATTTCCGGGTTTTGGTGATTTTTTTTCTCGGTATGGAAATTTTTTTCTACTAAGCTATATGGAATTGTTTTAAGAAGGTCATACATAAAAAAAAAAAAATGATATTTGAATTTTGATCTTATTAAGACCCCCTGAAGTATAAAAATATATATACACTATATGAAAAGTGCTATTAACCCATTTAAACACATTGAAAAACAGATTCACTACATGGAACAACAGAAAGCCCCCCCCCCCCCCCCACACCACTAAAACATCTAAAAGAAGTTTGTTCTGAAGCGCCTGTCCTATAAGAATCATAATTCGTTTGTTGTATTTAACACATTCTTTTTTTTAGCACTAGATAGTGTCCATACTGTATATACTTCTATTCATTTTTTTTAAAACTGGTACCGGGAGACTTTTCAGATAAGTGTTGTGAGGCCTGTGGGGCCATAACAACATGTACCTTTACACAGAGGGGTCATATGAGTGTGTCTGACGCTACAGACAGAAGTTACCGACTTCAGCCGAGGCCCAAGATGCTTGTGTGGGTCGCAGAGCAAAAAAACGCAGAACACCATCGTGTTCGTGTCTCACCTTTCCGTAGAGAGAAGAACGATTTTCGAGATGTCTCCTGGTCTGATAAACACCGCTCTAGCTCTGTCACCTTTCACCTCAGATGGGATGTCTCCTGGTCTGATAAACACCGCTCTAGCTCTGTCACCTTTCACCTCAGATGGGATGTCTCCTGGTCTGATAAACACCGCTCTAGCTCTGTCACCTTTCACCTCAGATGGGATGTCTCCTGGTCTGATAAACACCGCTCTAGCTCTGTCACCTTTCACCTCAGATGGGATGTCTCCTGGTCTGATAAACACCGCTCTAGCTCTGTCACCTTTCACCTCAGATGGGATGTCTCATGGTCTGACAAACACCGCTCTAGCTCTGTCACCTTTCACCTCAGATGGGATGTCTCCTGGTCTGACAAACACCGCTCTAGCTCTGTCACCTTTCACCTCAGATGGGATATCTCATGGTCTGACAAACACCGCTCTAGCTCTGTCACCTTGCACAGCAGATGAGGAAGTGCGACAGAGGCAGATGTGCTGATTTTAATTGGGATATTTTTATTATGCTAATTAGATTTATGAGGTGGCGCGGACATTGACAAGCCCTTTCTCTTCACTTCCATCCCCTTGGTAACAGAAGACAGGTGTGATACAGTGGTTGCCATGACAGCAATCAGAAACAGGTGTGATAAGAGTACGCAGTTCCAGCTGGAATCAGGGCACTCAATTAAAACATTCCATTTTTTTTTTTAAGCACTGGTGCTCCTAACTTTTAAAAGTTAGGAGCACAACATGAAATTTAGGAGCACCAGAAATTGAGATGCAGCCTTATTGGGCCTATATGTTGTACCCTATAAACAAAAATGTAATACTGTAAAGATCTTAACTTCTTATAAAAGCTAAGGCGTCGATACAAATACCTGTCATTGAAATTACAAAGTAATTTGTGGAATATTAGGTATTTCTCTAATTGAGATGCATTGCATAGAATTGGTACACTGTCTCTTTAAAAAAAAAGTCAGGTTTGCGGTGCAAGACCGCTGTCATAGAAACCAAGTTGACACGCCAGTCGGGAACTAATAAAACTCTGAAATTAGTTTCCAGTCGGACGTTTCCTGAGTTTTCTAGCTTCGACTAGCACGTCAACACAGCATCATTCATCGCTATCATCCATTACTCTACTGAAGAAGCTATCCCTTTTTATTTTATTTCTGTTCCCTAAAATGTTTGGATATACCGGTGAAGTTACCGGGTCATTAGCTTGCTAGCCAATGAGGTTACATGACTGAACAAAATGTAAACACATGGTTAACGATGTCGACGAGCGGTTCGTTTAACAACGACCCACGACAAGGTTTATTATCGGTTGTTGGTTAGCAAACTTAGCCAATTTGAGCCATATTAACATTGACATGCAATTAGTCAAAACATCTCAAAATAAGAAATGTATGATTCCCCACATGACAGTTTCTTATCATTGTTGCTAGCTATCTGTCCATCCAGAATCCTAACAAGACACAACATTCAAACAACTTCTGCCCCGTGCGCATAGTTTCCGTGACGTTGTCAGCCAACCCGTCATTATAGGAAGATGAAATGCTGCGTCGGTAATATGGGTCAGATCTTTTGATCTAGTTGGGCAAACCGTGGTAGTGCAACCATGACGTTAACCAAATGTGCACTCACTTGATTCTCTAGGGCACTGGGAAACAACGGTACAGCCAAGCCTTATCATTACACCAAGTATTAACCCGGGAGATTTTTTTTCCCGAGTCGATCACAAAAATCAAACTCCTGGTCGCACAGCAAAATATTTTTTTGTCGGATTGGTCGCACTTTAGAGTCCTGGTTTGAATATTCCTCGATTCAGAAGGGAAATCTGGGAATCCTCCAACTGGCATTTCAGGAAAATCTGGGAATTTTGGAAAAGTTAACCTGAATTTTGCAACTCAACTGTTAACATTGCGAATCTCCGTCCATAGTACCTGCAAGAAGTCCACATCCAGGGACTGATCATGACATGATGAGCAAACAAGACAACACACTGACTGTACAGTGACTGACTTACTGATTACCATAGTGTCTAACACTACTGCACTCTACAAAAGGGAGAAAAGGAAGCTAGAGATCCCTTAATGTGTATCCCAAATGGCACCCTGTCATCTATATAGTGCACTACTTTTGACCAGAACCCATACAGTACTGCATATAGGGAATATAGGGTGAAATTTGGGACATAGACCTTTACACTACGCTCCACTACACTAACTAAGTTAACCTAGCTGGTGTCTGGTTAAGGAACTACTTAACTGCACTAACTAATGCTAAGTAACGTCACTATGTAATGTTACACAACCAGAGAGGTTTGGATAGTTCATGTCCTGTTCCTGGGACTGTAGTGCAGAGTCTGTGTAGCCTAATGTATCTGTACAACACAGAAGTGGGTTTCACTATTCAATAATATGTTACATCTCCTTGAGTTATTTCTAAGAATACACTGACAAAGAAACATGATGTTGTCATGTACGCCGACAGTGGATAATATCAATGCTGTACATCAAAGGTTGTAGTGGTCTTTAGAGACAAGTTACGGGCCAACTGGACTCTAACCACCTCTATGCTAGTGTCCTATATCTAACCACCTCTATGCTCGTGTCCTGTGTCTAACCACCTCTATGCTAGTGTCCTGTATCTAACCACCTCTATGCTAGTGTCCTGTATCTAACCACCTCTATGCTAGTGTCCTGTGTCTAACCACCTCTATGCTAGTGTCCTGTGTCTAACCACCTCTATGCTAGTGTCCTGTGTCTAACCACCTCTATGCTAGTGTCCTGTGTCTAACAACCTCTATGCTAGAGTCCTGTATCTAACCACCTCTATGCTAGTGTCCTGTATCTTACCACCTCTATGGTAGTGTCCTGTATCTAACCACCTCTATGCTAGTGTCCTGTATCTAACCACCTCTATGCTAGTGTCCTGTATCTAACCACCTCTATGCTAGTGTCCGTCATCTAACCAACTCTATGGTAGTGTCCTGTATCTAACCACCTCTATGGTATTGTCCTGTATCTAACAACCTCTATGCTAGTGTCCTGTATCTAACCACCTCTATGCTAGTGTCCGTCATCTAACCAACTCTATGGTAGTGTCCTGTATCTAACCACCTCTATGGTAGTGTCCTGTATCTAACAACCTCTATGCTAGTGTCCTGTATCTAACCACCTCTATGGTTGTGTCCTGTATCTAACCACCTCTATGCTAGTGTCCTGTATCTAACCACCTCTATGCTAGTGTCCTGTGTCTAACCACCTCTATGCTAGTGTCCTGTATCTAACCACCTCTATGCTAGTGTCCTGTATCTAACCACCTCTATGCTAGTGTCAGTCATCTAACCAACTCTATGGTAGTGTCCTGTATCTAACCACCTCTATGGTATTGTCCTGTATCTAACCACCTCTATGCTAGTGTCCTGTATCTAACCACCTCTATGCTAGTGTCCTGTATCTAACCACCTCGATGCTAGTGTCCTGTATCTAACCACCTCTATGCTAGTGTCCGTCATCTAACCAACTCTATGGTAGTGTCCTGTATCTAACCACCTCTATGGTATTGTCCTGTATCTAACAACCTCTATGGTAGTGTCCTGTATCTTACCACCTCTATGGTAGTGTCCTGTATCTAACTATCTCTACTCTAATGTCCTTATCTAGCCACCTCTATGCTAGTGTCCTGTGTCTTACCACCTCTATGGTAGTGTCCTGTATCTTACCACCTCTATGGTAGTGTCCTGTATCTAACCATCTCTACTCTAATGTCCTTATCTAGCCACCTCTATGCTAGTGTCCTGTGTCTTACCACCTCTATGGTAGTGTCCTGTATCTTACCACCTCTATGGTAGTGTCCTGTATCTATCCATCTCTACTCTAATGTCCTTATCTAGCCACCTCTATGCTAATGTCCTGTGTCTTACCACCTCTGTGCTAGTGTCCTGTGTCTTACCACCTCTATGCTAGTGTCCTGTGTCTTACCACCTCTATTCTAGTGTCCTGTATCTAACCACCTCTATGCTAGTGTCCTTCATCTAACCACCTCTATGCTAGTGTCCTGTATCTAACCACCTCTATGCTAGTTTCCTATATCTAACCACCTCTATGCTAGTGTCCTGTGTCTTACCACCTCTATGGTAGTGTCCTGTATCTTACCACCTCTATGGTAGTGTCCTGTATCTAACCATCTCTACTCTAATGTCCTCATCTAGACACCTCTATGCTAGTGTCCTGTGTCTTACCACCTCTGTGCTAGTGTCCTGTGTCTTACCACCTCTATGCTAGTGTTCTGTGTCTTACCACCTCTATTCTAGTGTCCTGTATCTAACCACCTCTATGCTAGTGTCCTTCATCTAACCAACTCTATGGTAGTGTCCTGTCTCTAACCACCTCTATGGTATTGTCCTGTATCTAACCACCTCTATGCTAGTGTCCTGTATCTAACCAACTCTATGGTAGTGTCCTGTATCTAACCACCTCTATGGTATTGTCCTGTATCTAACCACCTCTATGCTAGTGTCCTGTATCTAACCACCTCTATGCTAGTGTCCTGTATCTAACCACCTCTATGCTAGTGTCCTGTATCTAACCACCTCTATGCTAGTGTCCGTCATCTAACCACCTCTATGGTAGTGTCCTGTATATAACCACCTCTATGGTAGTGTCCTGTATCCAACCACCTCTATGCTAGTGTCCTGTATCTAACCACCTCTATGCTAGTGTCCGTCATCTAACCAACTCTATGGTAGTGTCCTGTATCTAACCACCGCTATGGTATTGTCCTGTATCTAACAACCTCTATGGTAGTGTCCTGTATCTTACCACCTCTATGGTAGTGTCCTGTATCTAACTATCTCTACTCTAATGTCCTTATCTAGCCACCTCTATGCTAGTGTCCTGTGTCTTACCACCTCTATGGTAGTGTCCTGTATCTTACCACCTCTATGGTAGTGTCCTGTATCTAACCATCTCTACTCTAATGTCCTTATCTAGCCACCTCTATGCTAGTGTCCTGTGTCTTACCACCTCTATGGTAGTGTCCTGTATCTTACCACCTCTATGGTAGTGTCCTGTATCTATCCATCTCTACTCTAATGTCCTTATCTAGCCACCTATATGCTAGTGTCCTGTGTCTTACCACCTCTGTGCTAGTGTCCTGCGTCTTACCACCTCTATGCTAGTGTCCTGTGTCTTACCACCTCTATTCTAGTGTCCTGTATCTAACCACCTCTATGCTAGTGTCCTTCATCTAACCACCTCTATGCTAGTGTCCTGTATCTAACCACCTCTATGCTAGTTTCCTATATCTAACCACCTCTATGCTAGTGTCCTGTGTCTTACCACCTCTATGGTAGTGTCCTGTATCTTACCACCTCTATGGTAGTGTCCTGTATCTAACCATCTCTACTCTAATGTCCTTATCTAGCCACCTATATGCTAGTGTCCTGTGTCTTACCACCTCTGTGCTAGTGTCCTGTGTCTTACCACCTCTATGCTAGTGTTCTGTGTCTTACCACCTCTATTCTAGTGTCCTGTATCTAACCACCTCTATGCTAGTGTCCTTCATCTAACCACCTCTATGCTAGTGTCCTGTATCTAACCACCTCTCTGCTAGTGTCCTATATCTAATCACCTCTATGCCAGTGTCCTTCATCTAACCACCTCTATGGTAGTGTCCTGTATCTAACCACCTCTATGCTAGTGTCCTTCATCTAACCACCTCTATGGTAGTGTCCTGTATCTAACCACCTCTATGGTAGTGTCCTTCATCTAACCACCTCTTTGCTAGTGTCCTGTATCTAACCACCTCTGTGCTAGTGTCCTATATCTAACAACCTCTATGCTAGTGTCCTGTATCTAACCACCTCTATGCTAGAGTCCATCTAACCACCTCTATGCTAGTGTCCTGTATCTAACCACCTCTATGCTAGTGTCCTGTGTCTAACCACCTCTATGCTAGTGTCCTGTATCTAACCACCTCTATGGTAGTGTCCTGTATCTAACCACCCCTATGCTAGTGTCCTTCATCTAACCACATCTATGGTAGTGTCCTGTATCTAACAACCTCTATGCTAGTGTCCTGTATCTAACCACCTCTGTGGTAGTGTCCTATATTTAACCACCTCTATGCTAGTGTCCTATATCTAACCACCTCTATGCTAGTGTCCTATATCTAACCACCTCTATGGTATTGTCCTATATTTAACCACCTCTATGCTAGTGTCCTATATCTAACCACCTCTATGCTAGTGTCCTGTATCTAACCACCTCTATGCTAGGGTCCTGTATCTAACCACCTCTATGCTAGTGTCCTGTATCTAACCACCTCTATGCTAGTGTCCTGTATCTAACCACCTCTATGCTAGTGTCCATCTAACCACCTCTATGGTATTGTCCTGTATCTAACAACCTCTATGCTAGTGTCCTGTATCTAACCACCTCTATGCTAGTGTCCATCTAACCACCTCTATGCTAGTGTCCTGTATCTAACCACCTCTATGCTAGTGTCCTGTGTCTAACCACCTCTATGCTAGTGTCCTGTATCTAACCACCTCTATGGTAGTGTCCTGTATCTAACCACCTCTATGCTAGTGTCCTTCATCTAACCACATCTATGGTAGTGTCCTGTATCTAACAACCTCTATGCTAGTGTCCTGTAATTAACCACCTCTATGCTAGTGTCCTATATCTAACCACCTCTGTGCTAGTGTCCTGTATCTAACCACCTCTATGGTATTGTCCTATATTTAACCACCTCTATGCTAGTGTCCTATATCTAACCACCTCTATGCTAGTGTCCTTGTATCTAACCACCGCTATGGTAGTGTCCTATATCTGTGTAAGGGGTAGGGGGAAGTAGCGCCTAGCGAACTATAATGCCGCTGGTTGTTCCTATTTCGATATTTACAGAATGTCTGGATGGGGATCAGTGTGAGACCATGGTTACCCTGTTCTGATTAGATTTGAACCCCATGTGTAACGTTTTCTAGCCCCACCCATCCCTTGGCCTTGCCATAGCTTACTATTCACACTCAATATGAGTTGACTTACGAGTCTTACTGGGTTTGGGGCAGACATAATGTTTCTATGTGTTTATGCTGCGAACTACTAAAGGGCCATATCATTTCGGTATTCTCTAATGAGAAAAGGGAAATCTAACTAAAATATGTTTTAATTTAAATAAATATTTTTCTTCAGATATTTTGCTCATAAAGCATAACTCTTCTGTTCACAAAACATTACAATATTTTAAAGTTTAAGGAGTTGAAAACTAAGAGCTTTTCTTGGCACTGAATCAGGAAGATGTTATGTATTTCTCATTATTTTCCCGTACGGTTAGAATAGAGTTAAACCCACCATGTCCTCTCTCACTGAACGATAAGAGGGAAAGAGGAAGGTTCACAAGGAGATGAAGAAGAAAGAGTGAGATTTAAAGGAGTAAAAAGAGACAGCATACAGACACTAGAGGGCAGTATACAGGAAGTAGATATATATGAGCTACAGAAAGAATCTAAAGGGTTCATTTTCCGTTTTGTTTCTTTCTTCCGTCGTCTCGTCATCAGTTGACCCGGGCCCGGCGCCGTAGGTGAGTTCTCTTCACACACTGCCAAGGTCAGAGATCAGACTGCCTACGCTACACTTCAACGGTCAGAGTCTGAGGGGGTCAACCGATCAGGACTGCCTTGTGTCATTCGGAGTTAGGCAAGGTTGTAAGGGTGACATGCTGGTAAGGACAGGGAAGGGAGGTACAGTAAAATCTGGCATGTAAAGATTCAGTCCAGAGATAGTCCAGACGAGAGCTAGTCCAGACCAGAGATAGTCCAGACCAGATCAGTCCCCAAGTCCCCGACTACAGTTCAGTGTAGCTGAGCTCCTGCCTTGTCTCCAGCCAGGTTTGTGCGTTTTAAAAGTTTATATATTTTTCAAACCCCGACCAACGAGTTGTGTCCAGTTGTTGCCCTCAGCGTTTTCTCCGTAAGGTTGTTTGGAGGTCAAGGGTAAAAAACGGGAAGGAGGTTCAAGTGATCGGCTGGTTACCTAGAGGACGGGCTACTGCACTCAGAGGCGGGGCAACAGAACTGATGGGCGATGTCATCATCTTCGTCCTCTCTGGGAGAGGGACGGTCCATGGTAGCATGGGTAGAGAGAGACAGACAGACAGGGGTTGAGACAGAAGCAAAGGGATGGGGAACACAGAAAAGCAGAGTGAGAGAAGGAAGGAAAGAAGGGAATATAGATAAAACCCTAGTGTTATAACTCCTCCTCCTCTAGTTATAACTCCTCCTCTAGTGTTATAACTCGTCCTCATCTAGTGTTATAACTCCTCCTTCTCTAGTTATAACTCCTCCTCCTCTAGTTATAACTCCTCCTCCTCTAGTGTTATAACTCTTCCTCCTCTAGTGTTATAACTCCTCCTCCTCTAGTTATAACTCCTCCTCCTCTAGTGTGATAACTCCTCCTCTAGTGTTATAACTCCTCCTCTAGTGTTATAACTCCTCCTCCTCTAGTGTTATAACTCTTCCTCCTCTAGTGTTATAACTCATCCTCCTCTAGTGTTATAACTCCTCCTCCTCTAGTGTTATAACTCCTCCTCCTCTAGTGTTATAACTCCTCCTCCTCTAGTGTTATAACTCCACCCCCTCTAGTGTTATAACTCCTCTAGTGTTATAACTCCTTCTCTAGTGTTATAACTCCTCCTCCTCAAATGTTGTAACTCATCTAGTGTTATAACTCCTCCTCCTCTTGTGTTATAACTCCTCCTCCTCTAGTTTTATAACTCCTCCTCTAGTGTTATAACTCCTCCTCCTCTAGTGTTATAACTCCTCCTCCTCTAGTGTTATAACTCCTCCTCCTCTAGTGTTATAACTCCTCCTCCTCTAGTGTTATAACTCCTCCTCCTCTAGTGTTATAACAGTAGCTGACCACTAGATCAGAGAAGTGGGACTCCTCTACCTCTAGTGTTATAACAGTAGTTGACCACTAGATGTCAGGCTTGCAGCATGGAGAACAGTCTGCTACTAAAGCTACAACACTGACATCTACTGCAAACATGATCTGTTAGGTTAAATAAAAACAAAATGGGATTAAATACCATGTCTCCTTGCCTGAAGATATAGTGATTATATACCATGTCTCCTTGCCTGAAGATATAGTGATTATATACCATGTCTCCCAGCATTACAATATAGCTAATCATTTATGCAATCCTGTGATGGAATGTCATAGGTTTCCAAGCATTTTAATATGACTTTAAAATATATCCCAAGGGGGTTGAGATGCATACAAAAACAACAGGGGGGGAGAGGGAGGGAAGGAGAGGATGGGCGATATGGAGAGGACAGGGGTAGAAGAGTGGAGTGGGGAGGGGAGGGGTTGTCGGACGGTGTTTGGGTGCAATGAGTAGGCCTACATGTGTGAAGGAGATGGGGGAGGCCTTACACTGGGTTGCGTTCCAGCAGATAATCAGATCTCACAACGCCATGAAGGAATTGTTGAACATATTAATATGATACAACTCATTTTCCAAGACAGTGTTTCCCAAAATCTCTCCTCTCCCGGTGTAAGAGAGATGGGTGGTGAAGTCAGTCAGGCGTTGGCTACTGAAGCTATGATTCCAGATTCTAGTTTCCGATAAGAGTGTTATTAACTTTGTAACGAGGTAAATAATGTGATTATGGTGATCACCCATCAGGCGGTCAGTTATTACATCTAGAAACTGGGGCTGATTACACACTGCTGAGTCAGGTTGTTAAAGGTATTCTCTGAAACGTTGTGTACATTTTTAGCCAGTAGTTTCTGAATTAGCTCTCACCAGGCAATATTGGTCCCCCGGAAATTTGCATACTACGTCCCAGACTGTATGTGGAGATGTGTGGCCCCACATCATTGCTCTCTCTCTCTCTCTCTCTCTCTCTCTCTGCTGTAGGTGCATCGTGTGTAGCTTGCTAGCCGTCACTCATACGGTGAGGGGCTGAATCTCATTGGTTGAGAACTCAAATCGCTAGTGGAAAATGGTTCAGCACAGCTTCCAGAAAAATAGTTGCTTTCGAAACTGGGGATTTTTTGAGGCTAATTGAGGTAAGACAGTAATACTGCTCTTAGATTATGTTTGTATAAACTGCACATTGACACATTCAGCCCGACGCGGCGAGGTTTAAAAAAAAAAACAATAATAATAAAATACTTAGCAGTCGCCAAAGTTACGTCGCATGTCTTTAATAACTACTAGGTGTCAGTGTGCTGACAAGAGACTGTCTATGAGAGGACTGGAGGACCATATGTGCTATCAGTGCTAATGCTCCAGACTGGTTAAGGCAACACGTCACTTCAATAAGGGTTCGTAATAAACCATTTAGAAGGCATTTACTTACTATTTATTAACATTTGTAAACTTAAAAATTAAGCGTTGAAATTGAAAGTATGAAACTGATTTGTAAAGTCCTTTTTTTGTGTAAAAGCTGTTTGAAATAAATTGCCTGGAATTTCAGCCTGTTCAGATGTGCTGGCCTATGTCATGACGTCACAATGTGATCTGATTATTATAGACCAATGACTGTTCATCTCGATAAAAAAGGGGTTGGGCTCTAGACCAGCCTATTAGCCAATCCAGGTTGTGTGTATAAATATCGTCAAATCGTCAAACGCCCGCACAACCAGACTGAGCATTTCAAGAGTCAAATGAGGGTCAGGTAAATATTACGTAAAAACACAGTGAAATGATTTAAATCACAGTAAAAACACTGATTTATAAGACATTTAGTGATGATTCAAACATTTAACTACCAAGACTGCACGGGAGCTTTAAACATCTTGTTTTGTGTGCTTGCAGGAAATGTCTACCAAATGGCATGCCCATCGTTTTGTGACAAATTACGCTGGTCACTCAAAATATTTACGAAGTATTGGTAATGTATAAATAGCACTCACTTTAGATTAGGGACTGCAAAAATACTGTACTAATGATTATAAATGTGAGAGTAATTATTCATAAATGCTTTCTAAATGGTTAATTACGGACCCTTAAAATAAATTGTTACCCTGGTTGGGACATGGAAAATTAAGGGTTTAGATCTGTCTCTCGGAGTCATCAAGGTGATGGACAGAGGGAGAGGTAGGGTGGTGTGGGCTCTGGGAGTCATCAGGGTGATGGAGAGAGGGAGAGGTAGGGTGGTGTGGGCTCTGGGAGTCATCAGGGTGATGGAGAGAGGGAGAGGTAGGGTGGTGTGGGCTCTCGGAGTCATTAGGGTGATGGAGAGAGGGAGAGGTAGGGTGGTGTGGGCTCTGGGAGTCATCAAGGTGATGGACAGAGGGAGAGGTAGGGTGGTGTGGGCTCTGGGAATCATCAGGGTAATGGAGAGAGGGAGAGGTTGGGTGGGGTCGGCTCTGGGAGTCATCAAGGTGATGGACAGAGGGAGAGGTAGGGTGGTGTGGGCTCTGGGAGTCATCAAGGTGATGGACAGAGGGAGAGGTAGGGTGGTGTGGGCTCTGGGAGTCATCAGGGTAATGGAGAGAGGGAGAGGTAGGGTGGTGTGGGCTCTGGGAGTCATCAAGGTGATGGACAGAGGGAGAGGTTGGGTGGTGTGGGCTCTGGGAGTCATCAGGGTGATGGACAGAGGGAGAGGTAGGGTGGTGTGGGCTCTGGGTGTCATCAAGGTGATGGACAGAGGGAGAGGTTGGGTGGTGTGGGCTCTGGGAGTCATCAAGGTGATGGACAGAGGGAGAGGTAGGGTGGTGTGGGCTCTGGGAATCATCAGGGTGATGGAGAGAGGGAGAGGTTGGGTGGTGTCGGCTCTGGGAGTCATCAAGGTGATGGACAGAGGGAGAGGTTGGGTGGTGTCGGCTCTGGGAGTCATCAAGGTGATGGACAGAGGGAGAGGTAGGGTGGTGTGGGCTCTGGGTGTCATCAAGGTGGAGAGAGGGAGAGGTAGGGTGGTGTGGGCTCTGGGTGTCATCAAGGTGGACAGAGGGAGAGGTTGGGTGGTGTGGGCTCTGGGAGTCATCAAGGTGGAGAGAGGGAGAGGTTGGGTGGTGTGGGCTCTGGGAGTCATCAAGGTGGAGAGAGGGAGAGGTAGGGTGGTGTGGGCTCTGGGTGTCATCAAGGTGGAGAGAGGGAGAGGTAGGGTGGTGTGGGCTCTGGGTGTCATCAAGGTGGACAGAGGGAGAGGTTGGGTGGTGTGGGCTCTGGGAGTCATCAAGGTGGAGAGAGGGAGAGGTTGGGTGGTGTGGGCTCTGGGTGTCATCAAGGTGGACAGAGGGAGAGGTTGGGTGGTGTGGGCTCTGGGAGTCATCAAGGTGGAGAGAGGGAGAGGTAGGGTGGTGTGGGCTCTGGGAGTCATCAAGGTGGAGAGAGGGAGAGGTTGGGTGGTGTGGGCTCTGGGAGTCATCAAGGTGGAGAGAGGGAGAGGTAGGGTGGTGTGGGCTCTGGGAGTCATCAAGGTGATGGACAGAGGGAGAGGTTGGGTGGTGTGGGCTCTGGGAGCCATCAAGGTGATGGACAGAGGGAGAGGTTGGGTGGTGTGGGCTCTGGGAGTCATCAGGGTGATGGAGAGAGGGAGAGGTAGGGTGGTGTGGGCTCTGGGAGTCATCAAGGTGATGGACAGAGGGAGAGGTAGGGTGGTGTGGGCTCTGGGAGCCATCAAGGTGATGGACAGAGGGAGAGGTTGGGTGGTGTGGGCTCTGGGAGTCATCAGGGTGATGGAGAGAGGGAGAGGTAGGGTGGTGTGGGCTCTCAGAGTCATCAAGGTGATGGAGAGAGGGAGAGGAAGGGTGGTGTGGGCTCTGGGAGTCATCAGGGTGATGGACAGAGGGAGAGGTAGGGTGGTGTGGGCTCTGGGTGTCATCAGGGTGATGGACAGAGGGAGAGGTAGGGTGGTGTGGGCTCTGGGAATCATCAGGGTGATGGAGAGAGGGAGAGGTTGGGTGGTGTCGACTCTGGGAGTCAACAGGGTGATGGACAGAGAGAGAGGGTGGGTGGGTGGTGTGGGACGGGACAGGAGGAGGATGGGGGAGTGGAAGACTGTGATTCTAGTGAGGGACTGATACTAAGGAGTTGCACCGTTTCTTCTGAAATCCTGGTTGGAGGAGTTCCGTGATTCAGAAGGGAATCTTCCAACTGGGAATCCTCCAAACAAGGATATCTGAAAACGCGGAAACTTTGGGGCATGTTTCCCGAATTGTGTAACCTTAGAGGGAGGATGGGGATTGGAGGAGAATAGTGGACGATTGTGGGCCTACTTTATAGTGGGTATACTCAGGCCCTTACCTTGCCTGGTCGGAGTGCCTGGATGGGGGGAGGGCGCAAGGCGGCTTGGGCAGGAGCAGCCGGGCAGGGCAACAGTACTGGTGGAGGGTGGAGCTGGACTGACTGTTAGCTGTCAGACTGCTGTGGAGGGAGGAGGTAGAACTAGGAACAGGAGTAGTAGTAGTGACGGTGGTGGTGGTGGTGCTGGTGGTAGGAGGATTGGAACGAGAAGAAGAAGCGCAACAGGTGGAATAAGGTGTTGACCTGACAGAGAGAGAGAGAGAGAGAGACACAGGGGGAGGGACAGGGAGAGACAGAGAGAGAGAGACAGGGGGAGGGAGAGGGAGAAATGGAGAGAGAGAGAGACAGGGGAGGGAGAGGGAGAGGGAGAGAGAGAGAGAGAGGGAGAAAGAGAGAGTGAGAGGAGGGAGAGGGAGAAAGGGAGAGAGAGAGAGACAGGGGAGGGGGAGGGAGAGACAGAGACAGAGAGACAGAGAGAGAGAGAGCGAGAGGAGAGAGAGAGAGGAAGAGAGAGCGAGAGGAGAGAGAGTGAGAGAGGAGAGACAGAGAGAGAGAGAGAGAGCGAGAGGAGAGAGAGAGAGGAAGGAAGGAAGGAGATAGAGAGAAAAAATCAAGTCAAGATAGAAGGAGAAAAGAACAACATCCAGAAAGGCACACAGTAACCAGCCAACCATAGACTAGTAGACAGTATTGTTGACTAGCAGTGTAGACTAGACTAGTAGACAGTATTGTAGACTAGCAGTGTAGACTAGACTAGTAGACAGTATTGTTGACTAGCAGTGTAGACTAGACTAGTAGACAGTATTGTTGACTAGCAGTGTAGACTAGACTAGTAGACAGTATTGTAGACTAGCAGTGTAGACTAGACTAGTAGACAGTATTGTAGACTAGCAGTGTAGACTAGACTAGTAGACAATATTGTAGACTAGAAGTGTAGACTAGACTAGTAGACAGTATTGTAGACTAGCAGTGTAGACTAGACTAGTAGACAGTATTGTTGACTAGCAGTGTAGACTAGACTAGTAGACAGTATTGTAGACTAGCAGTGTAGACTAGACTAGTAGACAGTATTGTAGACTAGCAGTGTAGACTAGACTAGTAGACAATATTGTAGACTAGAAGTGTAGACTAGACTAGTAGACAGTATTGTAGACTAGACTGGCAGACAGTATTGTAGACTAGAAGTGTAGACTAGTAGTGTAGACTAGACTAGTAGACAGTATTGTAGACTAGACTGGCAGACAGCACTATAGACTAGACTAGTAGACAGTATTGTATACTAGACTGGACTAGTAGTGTTAGAAACAGTAACCAGCCAGCCATAGACTAGACTAGTAGACAGTATTATAGACTAGACTAGTAGTGTAGACTAGACTAGTAGACTAGACTAGTAGTGTAGACTAGACTAGTAGACTAGAATAGTAGTGTTAGAAACAGTAACCAGTCAGCCATAGATTAGACTAGTAGACTAGACTAGTATACAGTAGTGTAGACTAGTAGTGTAGACTAGTAGTGTAGACTAGTATACAGTAGTGTAGACTAGTATTGTAGACTAGTTGTGTTAGAAACAGTAACCAGCCAGCCATAGACTAGACTAGCAGTGTATACAGTATTGTATACTAGTTGTATAGACTAATATTGTAGTAGTGTAGACTAGTATTGTAGACTAGTTGTGTTAGAAACAGTAACCAGCCAGCCATAGACTAGACTAGCAGTGTATACAGTATTGTAGACTAGTTGTATAGACTAATATTGTACTAGTGTAGACTAGTATTGTACACTAGTATTGTAGTAGTTAACAGTAAAAACAGAGAGTTTATACTGATATAAATTGAATCAAATGTTATTTGACACCGAAAACAACTGCTGTAGACTTTAACATTACATGATCGAGAAATAAAATACACAAGAATGGAGCAATATACAGGAAGTACCAGACCAATGTGCAGCTATATACAGGAAGTACCAGACCAATGTGGAGCTACATACAGGAAGTACCAGACCAATGTGGAGCTATATACAGGAAGTACCAGACCAATGTGGAGCAATATACAGGAAGTACCAGACCAATGTGCAGCTATATACAGGAAGTACCAGACCAATGTGGAGATATATACAGGAAGTACCAGACCAATGTGGAGATATATACAGGAAGTACCAGACCAATGTGGAGCAATATACAGGAAGTACCAGACCAATGTGCAGCTATATACAGGAAGTACCAGACCAATGTGGAGCTATATACAGGAAGTACCAGACCAATGTGGAGCAATATACAGGAAGTACCAGACCAATGTGCAGCTATATACAGGAAGTACCAGACCAATGTGCAGCTATATACAGGAAGTACCAGACCAATGTGGAGCTATATACAGGAAGTACCAGACCAATGTGGAGCAATATACAGGAAGTACCAGACCAATGTGGAGCTATATACAGGAAGTACCAGACCAATGTGCAGCTATATACAGGAAGTACCAGACCAATGTGGAGCTATATACAGGAAGTACCAGACCAATGTGGAGCAATATACAGGAAGTACCAGACCAATGTGGAGATATATACAGGAAGTACCAGACCAATGTGCAGCTATATACAGGAAGTACCAGACCAATGTGGAGCAATATACAGGAAGTACCAGACCAATGTGGAGCAATATACAGGAAGTACCAGACCAATGTGGAGCAATATACAGGAAGTACCAGACCAATGTGGAGCAATATACAGGAAGTACCAGACCAATGTGCAGCTATATACAGGAAGTACCAGACCAATGTGGCGATATATACAGGAAGTACCAGACCAATGTGGAGATATATACAGGAAGTACCAGACCAATGTGGAGCAATATACAGGAAGTACCAGACCAATGTGCAGCTATATACAGGAAGTACCAGACCAATGTGGAGCTATATACAGGAAGTACCAGACCAATGTGGAGATATATACAGGAAGTACCAGACCAATGTGGAGCTATATACAGGAAGAAAACACTCTAAAGTTTCCAAAACTGTCAAAATATTGTCTGTGTGTATAACAGAACTGATATTGCAGGCGAAAACCTGAGGAAAATCCAACTAGGAAGTGCCTCTTATTTTGAAAGCTCCATGTTCCATTGCATGCCTTCCCTCCATTTAAAGGGATATCAACAAGCTTCCACATGGTCTGAACAGTCATAGTAGACATAGTTTCAGGCTTTTATTCTGAAAAATTAGCGAGAAAGATCACATCGCGTCATTGGCTGGCTGGGTGCCAGCAGCGTTTTGCCTGAGCCAACAGAGTGGAGCAGACATTTTCTCTCTCACTCCTATTGAAAAAGCTAAGGGCCAGTTGAAATGTTATCGATTATTTATTGTAAAAACAACCTGAGGATTGATTATAAAAAACGTTTGACATGTTTCTACGAACTTTACGGATACTATTTGGAATTTTTTTCTGCCCCGTCGTGACCGCTTGAGCCTGTGGATTTCTGAACATAACGCGCCAACCAAATGGAGGTATTTTGGATATAAAAATAATCTTTATGGAACAAAATAAACATTTATTGTGTAACTGGGAGTCTTGTGAGTGCAAACATCTGAAGATCATCAAAGGTAAGCGATTCATTTTATTGCTTTTCTGACTTTCGTGACCAATCTACTTTGCGGCTAGCTGTTTGTAATGTTTTGTTTGCTGAGAGACTAATGTCCTTACATAAACGCTTGTTATGCTTTCGCCAAAACGCTTTTTTGAAATCTGATACGCCAGGTGGATTAACAACAAGCTAAGCTGTGTTTTGCTATATTGCACTTGTGATTTGATGAAAATGTAATATTTGTAGTAATTTAATTTGAATTTGACCTTAGTTCCTTTTTTATGTCTCTATTTTAGTTTGGTCAGGGCGTGAGTTGGGGTGGGCATTCTATGTGTTTGTTCTATGTTTTTGTATTTCTGTGTTTGGCCTGGTATGGTTCCCAATCAGAGGCAGCTGTTTATCGTTGTCTCTGATTGAGAACCATACTTAGGCAGCCTGTTTTTCCCAGTATGATTTGTGGGTAGTTGTTTTCTGTCTCTGTCTGTGTCTGCACCAGACAGAACTGTTTCGTTTTCGTTCGTTCTCTTGTTATTTTGTTTTGTGTTCAGTTTCAATAAATATTAACATGGACACGTACCACGCTGCATATTGGTCCGATCCTTCCTACTCCTCCTCAGAAGAGGAGGAAAACCGTTACATCAAGAATTAAGCACCTTCCCCAAACTCGGCCATCTCATGTTGTGTGGTAGGGGAGATCTGCATGACCAGACTCTGTCTCTTCCAACAGTGAGACAAACTGCCTGTGGTTTAAAAGATTTTGCTCTTATGAAGTTTACCACTAGTGATTTTTTCCACAACATGGCTCATTTTCAGAATACATTTACAGAACAGCTCCTGATGAATAATGCAATGCAGGAAAATAATTTTCTGATCTGGGTTCAGCTCAGCTACTTGATCTTGTATCCTTTTCAAAAGGCCAATGCTTTTTCCTGTCAAGTTTGGGCACCCCCATCAGTGGTCACACTGGATAACTTTTCAAAACTCAGTCCCAGCTTTGCCACACACTTATTAACCTCCTCCAATAAATCCTTCCCTGTGCTCTTCATTGACGGCACAGAAGGAAGCTCTCTGTCATTTCGTAAAGAATATCACGTGCATCACTGCACCAGGGCCAAGGAGAAATAGGTGAAATCCTTCCCAGTCTTTCAACTGTTGCTCCATATTCTCTGTGATGTCCTCAACATGCTGTGTCACTGTTCATCTTGTCAGGGAAACATTTTCAAACAGTTATTTCTTGTCCCGGTATTGCTGCAGAATCAATTAAACATTATTTTGCGAATTCGCCTTCAGCGAATGGCTTGCTATGTTTAGCAATTTTGTGGGACAGTACATAGCTGGCTCTCGCAATTCCGTCGTTTGCCGAATGCAGTTTTGTGAAAAGTCCTTGCTGATTTTGCAACTGAGAAAGCAACTCTTTCAATGCATATATATTCCTGTATTTCATCGTCTGGAAGCGCCGGGACAAGTTGTAGTCTTTCAAGACAGCGATGCTCTCTTTGTACACTAAGCACACAGCTTTCCCTGATACCTCAATGAAGAAACATTTCGATGTCCACTCTTTCTGGAACACCCTACATTCATTGTCTTCTTACCTTCCCTTTGAACACTTTGAAAAAATTTTTTTTTGTGCAATTTGTAACTAACGACTATTTGCAACTGTGACGTGTGTTTCAGCCTGTCAGCCGCTGTCTTTCCTCGTGCAGTTGTTATTTATACATGCCTTCAAAATAAATGTCCCACAAGCGGTGGGAGTTAAATCTTTACACAAAGGCGAGTATTCATTGGGCTTTTAATTTGAATAACAAATACGCTTTTCAAAACTTTCCTATCAAATTCTTTATGGGCCGGCCTTTGCCCAGGCCTGGTCTAGTGAGTGTGCATAGGGTCAGTGCAAGATAGATTCAGTGCAGATAGTTTGAATACCATTCATTTTCTTAGGGGTAGAAGCTGTCTCGGAGCCTATTGGTCTGAGAGCTGATGCTCCGGTACCGTTTGCTGGATGGTATTAGGGTGAACAGTCTATGGCTTGGGTGGCTGGAGTCTTTAGCAATTATTTAGGACTTCCTCTAAAACCACCTGATATAGAGTACCTGAATAGCAGTGTTGGAGTCGTGTGTGATCACGCAGCCATGGGTGAACAAGGAGTACAGAAGGGGACTAAGCACACACCCCTGAGGGGTCCCTGTGTTGAGAGTCAGCATGGCGGAGGTGTTGCTGCCTACCCTCACCACCTAGGGGTTGGCCCGTCAAGAAGTCCAGTATCCATTTGCAGAGGGAGGGGTTCAGTCCAAGGGTCTCTAGCTTGGTGATGGGCTTGGAGAGGACTATGGTGTTGAACTCTGAGCTATAGATTATGTACAGCATTCTCACATAGTTATTTCCCCTCTTGTCCAGGTGGGAGAGGGCAGTGTGGGGTGCAATTGAGATTGCCTCATCTGTGGATCTGTTGGGGCGGTATGTGAATCGGAGTGGGTCCAGGGTGTCTGGGATGATGGTGTTGATGTGAGCCATGACCAGCCTTTCAAAGCACTTCATAATTACAGATGTGAGTGCTACAGGGCAATAATTGTTCAGGCAGGTTACCTTGGAGCTCTGGGGAACAGGGACCATGGTGGTCAGCTTGAAACATGTTGGGATTACAGACCGGGACAAGACCCTTGCCAGCTGGTCGTGCTTTGAGAACGTGCCGTGGTAATCTGCCTTGTGATTGTTAACCTGTTTAAATGTTTTGCTCGCATCGGCCACAGAGAGTGAGACAGTAATCCAGAAAAACAGGGGTTTTCATGCAAGGCACAGCTACGATGGGGGTGAACTCTGTCCATAATAAAGTGTTGCTCTGCATTCTTAACAGCACTCTCAACAAGGCAGGTCCTACTGTCCCTAGTTTCTACCTTCTTAACAACACTCTCAACAAGGCAGGTCCTACTGGCCCTAGTTTCTACCTTCTTAACAACACTCTCAACAAGGCAGGTCCTACTGTCCCTAGATTATACCTTCTTAACAACACTCTCAACAAGGCAGGTCCTACTGGCCCTAGTTTCTACCTTCTTAACAGCACTCTCAACAAGGCAGGTCCTACTGTCCCTAGTTTTGTCGCACCTAATATATATGCATGTCAACCTCTCCTGGCTCAAAGTGGAGGAGAGATTGACTTCATCACTACTTGTATTTGTGAGAGGTATTGACATGTTGGATGCATCGAGCTGTCTGTTTAAACTACTAGCACACAGCTCAGACACCCATACATACCCCACAAGACATGCCACCAGAGGTCTGTTTAAACTACTAACACACAGCTCAGACACCCATACATACCCCACAAGACATGCCACCAGAGGTCTGTTTAAACTACTAACACACAGCTCAGACACCCATGCATACCCCACAAGACATGCCACCAGAGGTCTGTTTAAACTACTAACACACAGCTCAGACACCCATCCATACCCCACAAGACATGCCACCAGAGGTCTGTTTAAACTACTAACACACAGCTCAGACACCCATGCATACCCCACAAGACATGCCACCAGAGGTCTGTTTAAACTACTAACACACAGCTCAGATATCCATCCATACCCCACAAGACATGCTACCAGAGGTCTGTTTAAACTACTAACACACAGCTCAGACACCCATGCATACCCCACAAGACATGCCACCAGAGGTCTGTTTAAACTACTAACAAACAGCTCAGACACCCATGCATACCCCACAAGACATGCCACCAGAGGTCTGTTTAAACTACTAACACACAGCTCAGACACCCATCCATACCCCACAAGACATGCCACCAGAGGTCTCTTCACAGTCCCCAAGTCCAGAACAGACTATGGGAGGCGCACAGTACTACATAGAGCCATGACTACATGGAACTCTATTCCACAGTACTACATAGAGCCATGACTACATGGAACTCTATTCCATCATTAAGGAACTCATGCAAGCAGTAAAAATACATCTTATGGAAAACTAATATGCTATGAACGTCATAAATATTTATTTCGTTCTTAAAACATTAAGTGAATGTGAATGTCCTGTGCAAACTAACTTAAACATTGTATGAATGTCAAAACAACTGAGCGTATTTGGTGTCTTGGGAACCTGTCTCTTCTCATGTACCTACAACCTAATGACATGTTTTGGGAACATGTCTCTTCTCATGTACCTTCACCCTAATGACATGTTTTGGGAACCTGTCTCTTCTCATGTACCTACACCCTAATGACATGTTTTGGGAACCTGTCTCTTCTCATGTACCCTAATTACATGTTTTGGGAACCTGTCTCTCGTCATGTACCCTAATTACATGTTTTGGGAACCTGTCTCTTGTCATGTACCCTAATTACATGTTTTGGGAACCTGTCTCTTGTCATGTACCCTAATTACATGTTTTGGGAACCTGTCTCTTGTCATGTACCCTAATTACATGTTTTGGGAAGCTTTAAAGAAATTCTGTCAACATTTTTGCAACATCAAAGGAATGTTTTGTGCACCCTGATATTATTATCTGAATGTCATCACAATTGGACAGATTTTGTGTTTTGGGAACATATCACTTGTCATGTCTGTCATGACGTTGCCCTCTTTGGGTACAGCAAGCCCCATCCCCCTCTCCCTGTCTCCTACACCCAGGCTGCTGTGGTCAGAGAGAGGTCGTAAATTCCTGGAGGAGATTATCTCCTCATGGCCATACAGTATAGAGAGAGAGAGTGAATTTTCATAGAGAACAAAGGAATTTCTTCAACCTCACAGAACCTGAGGTCCGAACAACATTTATGTTCTGGAGAAAGTATAAAAGATCGGTGAAGAATCCAGCTACGAACTGGTCCGTTTGGTACAATTTTGTGAAACTCATGTGAGACAATACGGCCACATTACCATAACACTGTTTATATAATAGCCTCAGATATGAGGCTTTACATCTAATTGTTGTATAAGATGAATGAGTGAGGATGATACTGTGAAATTGTGTAATGTGATTTTGGACTGTTCAATGAATTCCCTTTGGAGTTTAACTAAATCAGAGAACCGCCATGAGCACAGTTATGGTCGGGCATCCTGGGACAGGCCTTTTTCTGAAATTCCGAATATAACCCCCACCGTGAGAATTTCTCAACAGACCGTGTTGCTCTCAATTACGAGAGGACAAAGGTTGCAGAACAGCTTACCTCAATAACGAGAGGGCCAAGGTTTGAGACCAGACTGCTGAATCTTTTAACCATCCCACGTGGTTATACTCTTAGACTATCGATAAAGACAGAATAAGAACAAGTCTTTGATATTAATTACTAGTCTGCAGCTAGGAATTCGGTATCATTGAACACGAAGAACAACAACCGCTGAAACATCTATCTATAATGACATGAACGAATGTCACTCTGAACTATCCATTCTAACCACGACAGAGTGGGCGGACAAACTCTCCAACAGAAACAAACTTTTCTGTCCCCGACGACACACTGAGCATAAATATATATATTGATTGCAATTGTTCCAGAATGAGTGAGAGTTCATGTGCAAAGGATTAGCATTTCAATTGTTATAATTATCAACTGTGTGTTGTCTTATCTCAGTCGACCCCCACTTCCCTTTTGTTCCCCAAGCCGCGATGCCGGTTTATCCCACTAGGGGAACTCCGTTATCATTTCCTTGTAACTAATTACTGTTTGTTTATGCCTTTCTGTGAATTGCTTAGTTAGTACATAAATGATTTTAAGACAATTGATGTATGGATGACTCATAGTGAAGACTGGGTTCGTGCAGATAACTAACAATCTACGACGTTTGGAATGAGACTAACATGAGGTAAAGAAGAATTCATTAATCAGAAGACTATTGATCAGATATGAAAATGTCTGAAAAGTTATATTAGGAAAATTATAACTTTGTAATCTGAATATTTTCCTTGGTGCCCCGACTTCCTAGTTAATTACAGTTACATGATTAATCAGTTTAATCGCGTAATAGTAATTACAGAGAATCTTTGATAAAAACTAAAAGTCTTCATTTAATGATAGTAAAGACGCGACATGTCCCAACAATATTCTCACCAGAGTGTTTCCACAACCTAATGAAACATTCTGGTAACCAGATTAAATATGTTCAATATGATCTTGCAACATTAGGCAAATGTTTTATACAAACATTCTATAATCATCACCACGACTGAACAGTTTTTGTGCTATGAGAACATTTGGCACAACCTAACGAATGTTCTGGGAACTTTCACAGAAACAATTTTGGTTTGCTGGGATGTTTTCTCCATCGTCCTCTCTTGTAGTGTTCAGTGCTGGGATGTTTTCTCCATCGTCCTCTCTTGTAGTGTTCAGTGCTGGTATGTTTTCTCCATCGTCCTCTCTTGTAGTGTTCAGTGCTGGGATGTATCCTCCATCGTCCTCTCTTGTAGTGCTGGGATGTATCCTCCATCGTCCTCTCTTGTAGTGTTCAGTGCTGGGATGTATCCTCCATCGTCCTCTCTTGTAGTGTTCAGTGCTGGGATGTATCCTCCATCGTCCTCTCTTGTAGTGTTCAGTGCTGGGATGTTTTCTCCATCGTCCTCTCTTGTAGTGTTCAGTGCTGGGATGTTTTCTCCATCGTCCTCTCTTGTAGTGTTCAGTGCTGAGATGTATCCTCCATCGTCCTCTCTTGTAGTGCTGGGATGTATCCTCCATCGTCCTCTCTTGTAGTGTTCAGTGCTGGGATGTATCCTCCATCGTCCTCTCTTGTAGTGTTCAGTGCTGGGATGTATCCTCCATCGTCCTCTCTTGTAGTGTTCAGTGCTGGGATGTTTTCTCCATCGTCCTCTCTTGTAGTGTTCAGTGCTGGGATGTATCCTCCATCGTCCTCTCTTGTAGTGTTCAGTGCTGGGATGTTTTCTCCATCGTCCTCTCTTGTAGTGTTCAGTGCTGGGATGTTTCCTCCATCGTCCTCTCTTGTAGTGTTCAGTGCTGGGATGTTTTCTCCATCGTCCTCTCTTGTAGTGTTCAGTGCTGGGATGTTTTCTCCATCGTCCTCTCTTGTAGTGTTCAGTGCTGTATCCTCCATCGTCCTCTCTTGTAGTGTTCAGTGCTGGGATGTATTCTCCATCGTCCTCTCTTGTAGTGTTCAGTGCTGTATCCTCCATCGTCCTCTCTTGTAGTGTTCAGTGCTGGGATGTATCCTCCATCGTCCTCTCTTGTAGTGTTCAGTGCTGGGATGTTTTCTCCATCGTCCTCTCTTGTAGTGTTCAGTGCTGGGATGTTTTCTCCATCGTCCTCTCTTGTAGTGTTCAGTGCTGGGATGTTTTCTCCATCGTCCTCTCTTGTAGTGTTCAGTGCTGGGATGTTTTCTCCATCGTCCTCTCTTGTAGTGTTCAGTGCTGTATCCTCCATCGTCCTCTCTTGTAGTGTTCAGTGCTGGGATGTATCCTCCATCGTCCTCTCTTGTAGTGTTCAGTGCTGTATCCTCCATCGTCCTCTCTTGTAGTGTTCAGTGCTGGGATGTAATTTTCCATCGTCTTCTCTTGTAGTGTTCAGTGCTGGGATGTTTTCTCCATCGTCCTCTCTTGTAGTGTTCAGTGCTGGGATGTTTTCTCCATCGTCCTCTCTTGTAGTGTTCAGTGCTGGGATGTTTTCTCCATCGTCCTCTCTTGTAGTGTTCAGTGCTGGGATGTATCCTCCATCGTCCTCTCTTGTAGTGTTCAGTGCTGGGATGTATCCTCCATCGTCCTCTCTTGTAGTGTTCAGTGCTGGGATGTATCCTCCATCGTCCTCTCTTGTAGTGTTCAGTGCTGTAACCTCCATCGTCCTCTCTTGTAGTGTTCAGTGCTGGGATGTAATTTTCCATCGTCCTCTCTTGTAGTGTTCAGTGCTGGGATGTTTTCTCCATCTTCCTCTCTTGTAGTGTTCAGTGCTGGGATGTTTTCTCCATCGTCCTCTCTTGTAGTGTTCAGTGCTGGGATGTTTCCTCCATCGTCCTCTCTTGTAGTGTTTAGTGATGGGATGTTTTCTCCATCGTCCTCTCTTGTAGTGTTCAGTGCTGGGATGTTTTCTCCATCGTCCTCTCTTGTAGTGTTTAGTGATGGGATGTATCCTCCATCGTCCTCTCTTGTAGTGTTCAGTGCTGGGATGTTTTCTCCATTGTCCACTCTTGTAGTGTTCAGTGCTGGGATGTTTTCTCCATCGTCCTCTCTTGTAGTGTTCAGTGCTGGGATGTTTCCTCCATCGTCTTCTCTTGTAGTGTTCAGTGCTGGGATGTATCCTCCATCGTCCTCTCTTGTAGTGTTCAGTGCTGGGATGTTTTCTCCATCGTCTTCTCTTGTAGTGTTCAGTGCTGGGATGTATCCTCCATCGTCCTCTCTTGTAGTGTTCAGTGCTGGGATGTATCCTCCATCGTCCTCTCTTGTAGTGTTCAGTGCTGGGATGTTTTCTCCATCGTCCTCTCTTGTAGTGTTCAGTGCTGGGATGTTTTCTCCATCGTCCTCTCTTGTAGTGTTCAGTGCTGGGATGTTTTCTCCATCGTCCTCTCTTGTAGTGTTCAGTGCTGGGATGTTTTCTCCATCGTCCTCTCTTGTAGTGTTCAGTGCTGTATCCTCCATCGTCCTCTCTTGTAGTGTTCAGTGCTGGGATGTATCCTCCATCGTCCTCTCTTGTAGTGTTCAGTGCTGTATCCTCCATCGTCCTCTCTTGTAGTGTTCAGTGCTGGGATGTAATTTTCCATCGTCTTCTCTTGTAGTGTTCAGTGCTGGGATGTTTTCTCCATCGTCCTCTCTTGTAGTGTTCAGTGCTGGGATGTTTTCTCCATCGTCCTCTCTTGTAGTGTTCAGTGCTGGGATGTTTTCTCCATCGTCCTCTCTTGTAGTGTTCAGTGCTGGGATGTATCCTCCATCGTCCTCTCTTGTAGTGTTCAGTGCTGGGATGTATCCTCCATCGTCCTCTCTTGTAGTGTTCAGTGCTGGGATGTATCCTCCATCGTCCTCTCTTGTAGTGTTCAGTGCTGTAACCTCCATCGTCCTCTCTTGTAGTGTTCAGTGCTGGGATGTAATTTTCCATCGTCCTCTCTTGTAGTGTTCAGTGCTGGGATGTTTTCTCCATCTTCCTCTCTTGTAGTGTTCAGTGCTGGGATGTTTTCTCCATCGTCCTCTCTTGTAGTGTTCAGTGCTGGGATGTTTCCTCCATCGTCCTCTCTTGTAGTGTTTAGTGATGGGATGTTTTCTCCATCGTCCTCTCTTGTAGTGTTCAGTGCTGGGATGTTTTCTCCATCGTCCTCTCTTGTAGTGTTTAGTGATGGGATGTATCCTCCATCGTCCTCTCTTGTAGTGTTCAGTGCTGGGATGTTTTCTCCATTGTCCACTCTTGTAGTGTTCAGTGCTGGGATGTTTTCTCCATCGTCCTCTCTTGTAGTGTTCAGTGCTGGGATGTTTCCTCCATCGTCTTCTCTTGTAGTGTTCAGTGCTGGGATGTATCCTCCATCGTCCTCTCTTGTAGTGTTCAGTGCTGGGATGTTTTCTCCATCGTCTTCTCTTGTAGTGTTCAGTGCTGGGATGTATCCTCCATCGTCCTCTCTTGTAGTGTTCAGTGCTGGGATGTATCCTCCATCGTCCTCTCTTGTAGTGTTCAGTGCTGGGATGTTTTCTCCATCGTCCTCTCTTGTAGTGTTCAGTGCTGGGATGTTTTCTCCATCGTCCTCTCTTGTAGTGTTCAGTGCTGGGATGTATTCTCCCGAGTGGTGCGGCGCTCTAAGGCCCTGCATCTCAGTGCTTGAGGCGTCACCAGATTCCAGGCTAAATCACAACCGACCGTGATCGAGAGTCCCATAGGGTGGCGCACAATTGGCCCGGGTTTGGCCAGGGTAGGTTGTCATTGTAAAATAAGAATGTGTTCTTAACTGTCTTGCCTAGTTAAATAAAAGTTTTAAAAAACAATGGTGTTCTGCGGACAAACATGTCATTTTCTCCCTTGTTTTGTTTTAATTTCTTCTACTGAGTAGTAAGAGCAGTTCAAGCTCTTCCAATTCATAGGGAGACGTTTGCTTCTGCTTCTGAGGCAAGATCCATCCTTAAAAAGGAGTGCTAGAAAGCATATAACACCAGACTAGTCAGACATGTAGCTAGCTAGTGTAAAACACATATAACACCAGACTAGTCAGACATGTAGCTAGCTAGTGTAAAACACATAAAACACCAGACTAGTCAGACATGTAGCTAGCTAGTGTAAAAAACATAAAACACCAGGCTAGCCAGACATGTAGCTAGCTAGTGGAAAACACATATAACACCAGGCTAGTCAGACATGTAGCTAGCTAGTGTTAAAAACATAAAACACCAGGCTAGACAGACATGTAGCTAGCTAGTGTAAAACACATATAACACCAGGCTAGACAGACATGTAGCTAGCTAGTGTAAAACACATATAACACCAGGCTAGACAGACATGTAGCTAGCTAGTGTAAAACACATATAACACCAGGCTAGACAGACATGTAGCTAGCTAGTGTTAAAATATATAACACCGGAAACAGATGTTTTCGTCACAGGCTACAGTCAGACTGCCTGGGCTCATCTTGCTTGGTAAGCTACTCTGGCTCCTCCTAGTGGATATCCACAACACAAGGCTCACCTTGCTTAAGTAGGCTAATCTGGCTCTGGCTCCTCCTAGTGGATCTCCACAACACAAGGCTTCTCTTGCTTGGTAAACTAATCTGGCTCCCCCTAGTGGATATCCACTACACAAGGCCCTTTTTGCTTGGTAAGCTACTCTGGCTCCCCCTAGTGGATATCCACAACACAAGGCCACTCTGGCTTGGTAAGCTACTCTGGCTCCCCCTAGTGGATATCCACTACACAAGGCCCCTCTTGCTTGGTAAGCTACTCTGGCTCCCCCTAGTGGATATCGACAACACAAGGCCCCTCTGGCTTGGTAAACTGCTCTGGCTCCCCCTAGTGGATATCCACTACACAAGGCCCCTCTTGCTCGGTAAGCTACTCTGGCTCCCACTAGTGGATATCCACTACACAAGGCCCCTCTTGCTTGGTAAACTGCTCTGGCTCCTTCTGGGTGGAACGCAACGACGATCCTCCAAAAGATCTGACTCTGCCCATTAACACGCACGCTCGTCGATCGGTAGAGTGATATCAATAGAGACCTTAAGAGTTAGAGCCAAGGGGGAGGGGCCAGCTCTCTCTTTCTCTCTCTCTCTCTCTCTCTCTCCCTCTCTCTCTCCCTCCCTTCCTCCCTCCCTCTCTCTCCCTCTCTCATCCCTCTCCCTCTCTCTCTCTCCCCCTCCCTCTCTCTCCCTCTCTCATCCCTCTCCCTCCCTCTCTCTCCCCCTCTCTCTCTCCCCCTCTCTCTCTCTCTCTCTCTCGCCCTCCCTCCATCCCTCCCTCCCTTCCTTCCTCCCTCTCTCTCCCTCTCTCTCTCTCTCTCTCCCCCTCTCCCTCCCCCTCTCCCGCTCCCTCTCTCTCCCTCCCCCTCCCCTGGAGGAGTAATGACCAGTAGAAAAGAGAATACCAATGTCTCGGTGGGTACTGCAGTGGAGGCTATACTGGAGCTCGTCTCATTTACATACACTGCAGAGGAAGCTACACCTCTGTAGTAGGAGGAGGTGGTGACACATACGTCAGACTTTATATAAGACCACTGCTTCAAGTACTGCTTTAAACCTGCTTCCATTAGAAACATGTAGAATGTTAGTAGTAGACATAGTAGGGGCAGTATGTGTCCCTGTCGGTTTGCGTATTACTGATACGTCACTTTGATGATAACGTGTTGACTTAAGTACACAATAATAGTTTAATTATGGAACATTATGCTAAAGTGTCTACTGCTATAGAAATAGGTTATAGATATACATACCTGCTGTTATAGAAATAGGTTATAGATATACATAACTGCTGTTATAGATATACATAACTGCTGCTATAGAAATAGGTTATAGATATACATACCTGCTGTTATAGAAATAGGTTATAGATATTCATACCTGCTGTTATAGAAATAGGTTATAGATATACATACCTGCTGTTATAGATATACATAACTGCTGTTATAGAAATAGGTTATAGATATACATACCTGCTGTTATAGAAATAGGTTATAGATATTCATACCTGCTGTTATAGAAATAGGTTATAGATATACATACCTGCTGTTATAGATATACATAACTGCTGTTATAGAAATAGGTTATAGATATTCATACCTGCTGTTATAGAAATAGGTTATAGATATTCATACCTGCTGTTATAGAAATAGGTTATAGATATACATACCTGCTGTTATAGAAATAGGTTATAGATATTCATACCTGCTGTTATAGAAATAGGTTATAGATATTCATACCTGCTGTTATAGAAATAGGTTATAGATATACATACCTGCTGCTATAGAAATATATTCTCAGATTAGGACATATTGAATATATTCTCAGTTTAGGACATATTGAATATATTCTCAGATTAGGACATATTGAATATATTCTCAGTTTAGGACATATTGAATATATTCTCAGATTAGGACATATTGAATATATTCTCAGATTAGGACATATTGAATATATTCTCAGATTAGGACATATTGAATATATTCTCAGTTTAGGACATATTGAATATATTCTCAGTTTAGGACATATTGAATATATTCTCAGATTAGGACATATTGAATATATTCTCAGTTTAGGACATATTGAATATATTCTCAGATTAGGACATATTAAATATATTCTCAGATTAGGACATATTGAATATATTCTCAGATTAGGACATATTGAATATATTCTCAGTTTAGGACATATTACATATATTCTCAGTTTAGGACATATTGAATATATTCTCAGATTAGGACATATTACATATATTCTCAGTTTAGGCTATATGCTGCTCACCTCTTATGTAAATGCTAGCAATATGTGAATAATATTCCTCACACTGGCTTTTCAGTCATCCTCGTGTGTGTATGTGTGTGTGTGGGTGTGTACGTGTGTGTGGGTGTGTATGTGTGTGTGGGTGTGTATGTGTGTGTGTGTGTGTGTGTGTGTGTGTGTGTGTGTGTGTGTGTGTGTGTGTGTGTGTGTGTGTGTGTGTATGTGTGTGTGGGTGTGTGTGTGTGTATGTGTGTGTGTGTGTGTGTGTGTGTGTGTGTGTGTGTGTGTGTGTGTATGTGTGTGTGTGTGTGTGTGTGTGTGTGTGTGTGTGTGTGGGTGTGTGGATGAAGCACAAAGCCATGATGTGTGCTATTTGAAATGTCAAAGGCCTTATGTAAGGCTTGGTAGGGAGGCATGCAGATTAGCTTGGGATGTATATACAGTATATTTTTATTATTATATTATTATTATTATATTTTTAAATGTCAGCTTTATTTAACTAGGCAAGTCAGTTAAGAACAAATTCTTATTTACAACGACGGCCTACCCCCGGCCAAACCCGTAACCCGGACGACTCTGGGCCAAATCGTACGACGCCCTATGGGACTCCCAATCACAGCCCCGGTTGTGATACAGCCGGTTGCTCGGTAAGTTGCTTTGGATAAAAACATCTTCTAAATGGCATATATTATATTAGTCCTCATTTACAGAATGTCTCCTTACCAAGGGCTGGAGTCCATTCCTATTACATTCAGGATATTCAGTGAAGCACCAATCGTCTGGTTTAATACTGAAGATACCTTCTTAGCCAAATTGTCCTTTGTGAAAGAGGTATTTTGACCTCAATGGGACATCCTAGGTTTTAAATAAGGTTTTAATTACTCCAACCCCAAGCCTCTATCTCTGTTCCCAATCATGTTCCTTTGACTGACAAGTTAGTACAAGCCATCAAGCAGTTACAGTCACAACAGCCCTGGGGGATGTAACTGTACGACACACAGAGAGAGATGTCACAACAGCCCAGGGGGATGTAACTGTACGACACACGGAGAGAGATGTCACAACAGCCCAGGGGGATGTAACTGTACGACACACGGAGAGAGATGTCACAACAGCCCAGGGGGATGTAACTGTACGACACACGGAGAGAGATGTCACAACAGCCCAGGGGGATGTAACTGTACGACACACAGAGAGAGATGTCACAACAGCCCAGGGGGATGTAACTGTACGACACACAGAGAGAGATGTCACAACAGCCCAGGGGGATGTAACTGTACGACACACGGAGAGAGATGTCACAACAGCCCAGGGGGATGTAACTGTACGACACACGGAGAGAGATGTCACAACAGCCCACGGGGATGTAAGTGTACGACACACGGAGAGAGATGTCACAACAGCCCAGGGGGATGTAACTGTACGACACACGGAGAGAGATGTCACAACAGCCCACGGGGATGTAAGTGTACGACACACGGGCTATTGAACAAGAACAAAGAACATACACTAAGATGACACACATCTGTGAGGTAGGAGGTGAGATAGCGAGGGAGAGAGATGAAAGAGGGAAAGAGAGAGAGGGAGATGGATAGAGGGATGGAGACAGAGATGAGAGAGGGAGAGAGAGAGAAATACAGGGAGAGAGAGAGAGGAGAGAGAGATGAGGAAGAGAGAGATGAGGAAGAGAGAGATGAGGGAGAGAGACGGAGAGAAAGAGAGAGAGAGAGAGAGGAGAGAGAGAGGGAGAGAGACAGGGAGAGACAGAGAGAGAGAGAGAGAGAGAGAGAGAGAGAGAGAGAGAGAGAGAGAGAGAGGGAGAGAGAGAGAGAGACAGAGAGACAGAGAGAGGGAGAGTTGAGAAGAAAGAAGGGGAAAGAGCAAGATGAAACGAATCAAGAATAAATTATGAGAGGAAAATAAAGATATACTGAACTAATATGCAAATGCGACATGTGATGGGAGGTGATGGAAGGTGACGGGAGGTGAAGGTAAGGTGACGGGAGACGAGAGGTGAACGGGAGGTGATGTACTGTAGGTAGCCTTTAGGATGTTATCCCTTGTTCCCAAGAGAGAGATGTTCCCATCTACACAGATGTTCCCAAGAGAGAGATGTTCCCAAGAGAGAGATGTTCCCATCTACACAGATGTTCCCAAGAGAGAGATGTTCCCATCTACACAGATGTTCCCAAGAGAGAGATGTTCCCAAGAGAGAGATGTTCCCATCTACACAGATGTTCCCAAGAGAGAGATGTTCCCATCTACACAGATGTTCCCAAGAGAGAGATGTTCCCAAGAGAGAGATGTTCCCAAGAGAGAGATGTTCCCAAGAGAGAGATGTTCCCAAGAGAGAGATGTTCCCAAGAGAGAGATGTTCCCATCTACACAGATGTTCCCAAGAGAGAGATGTTCCCAAGAGAGAGATGTTCCCAAGAGAGAGATGTTCCCAAGAGAGAGATGTTCCCATCTACACAGATGTTCCCAAGAGAGAGATGTTCCCATCTACACTGATGTTCCCAAGAGAGAGATGTTCCCAAGAGAGAGATGTTCCCATCTACACAGATGTTCCCAAGAGAGAGATGTTCCCAAGAGAGAGATGTTCCCAAGAGAGAGATGTTCCCAAGAGAGAGATGTTCCCATCTACACAGATGTTCCCAAGAGAGAGATGTTCCCATCTACACTGATGTTCCCAAGAGAGAGATGTTCCCAAGAGAGAGATGTTCCCATCTACACTGATGTTCCCAAGAGAGAGATGTTCCCAAGAGAGAGATGTTCCCATCTACACAGATGTTCCCAAGAGAGAGATGTTCCCAAGAGAGAGATGTTCCCAAGAGAGAGATGTTCCCATCTACACAGATGTTCCCAAGAGAGAGATGTTCCCATCTACACAGATGTTCCCAAGAGAGAGATGTTCCCATCTACACAGATGTTCCCAAGAGAGAGATGTTCCCATCTACGCAGATGTTCCCAAGAGAGAGATGTTCCCAAGAGAGAGATGTTCCCAAGAGAGAGATGTTCCCAAGAGAGAGATATTCCCAAGAGAGAGATGTTCCCAAGAGAGAGATGTTCCCAAGAGAGAGATGTTCCCAAGAGAGAGATGTTCCCATCTACACTGATGTTCCCAAGAGAGAGATGTTCCCATCTACGCTGATGTTCCCAAGAGAGAGATGTTCCCAAGAGAGAGATGTTCCCAAGAGAGAGATGTTCCCAAGAGAGAGATGTTCCCAAGAGAGAGATGTTCCCATCTACGCTGATGTTCCCAAGAGAGAGATGTTCCCATCTACACAGATGTTCCCAAGAGAGAGATGTTCCCATCTACACAGATGTTCCCAAGAGAGAGATGTTCCCAAGAGAGAGATGTTCCCATCTACGCTGATGTTCCCAAGAGAGAGATGTTCCCAAGAGAGAGATGTTCCCAAGAGAGAGATGTTCCCAAGAGAGAGATGTTCCCATCTACACAGATGTTCCCAAGAGAGAGATGTTCCCAAGAGAGAAATATTCCCAAGAGAGAGATGTTCCCAAGAGAGAGATATTCCCAAGAGAGAGATGTTCCCAAGAGAGAGATGTTCCCATCTACACAGATGTTCCCAAGAGAGAGATGTTCCCATCTACACAGATGTTCCCAAGAGAGAGATGTTCCCAAGAGAGAGATGTTCCCAAGAGAGAGATGTTCCCAAGAGAGAGATGTTCCCATCTACACAGATGTTCCCAAGAGAGAGATGTTCCCATCTACACAGATGTTCCCAAGAGAGAGATGTTCCCATCTACGCTGATGTTCCCAAGAGAGAGATGTTCCCATCTACGCTGATGTTCCCAAGAGAGAGATGTTCCCATCTACACAGATGTTCCCAAGAGAGAGATGTTCCCATCTACGCTGATGTTCCCAAGAGAGAGATGTTCCCATCTACACAGATGTTCCCAAGAGAGAGATGTTCCCATCTACACTGATGTTCCCAAGAGAGAGATGTTCCCATCTACGCTGATGTTCCCAAGAGAGAGATGTTCCCATCTACACAGATGTTCCCAAGAGAGAGATGTTCCCATCTACGCAGATGTTCCCAAGAGAGAGATGTTCCCATCTACGCAGATGTTCCCAAGAGAGAGATGTTCCCAAGAGAGAGATGTTCCCAAGAGAGAGATGTTCCCAAGAGAGAGATGTTCCCATCTACGCAGATGTTCCCAAGAGAGAGATGTTCCCATCTACGCTGATGTTCCCAAGAGAGAGATGTTCCCAAGAGAGAGATGTTCCCATCTACACAGATGTTCCCAAGAGAGAGATGTTCCCAAGAGAGAGATGTTCCCAAGAGAGAGATGTTCCCATCTACGCAGATGTTCCCAAGAGAGAGATGTTCCCATCTACGCTGATGTTCCCAAGAGAGAGATGTTCCCAAGAGAGAGATGTTCCCAAGAGAGAGATGTTCCCAAGAGAGAGATGTTCCCAAGAGAGAGATGTTCCCAAGAGAGAGATGTTCCCATCTACGCTGATGTTCCCAAGAGAGAGATGTTCCCATCTACGCAGATGTTCCCAAGAGAGAGATGTTCCCATCTACACTGATGTTCCCAAGAGAGAGATGTTCCCAAGAGAGAGATGTTCCCATCTACGCAGATGTTCCCAAGAGAGAGATGTTCCCATCTACGCTGATGTTCCCAAGAGAGAGATGTTCCCATCTACACAGATGTTCCCAAGAGAGAGATGTTCCCAAGAGAGAGATGTTCCCATCTACGCTGATGTTCCCAAGAGAGAGATGTTCCCATCTACGCTGATGTTCCCAAGAGAGAGATGTTCCCATCTACGCTGATGTTCCCAAGAGAGAGATGTTCCCATCTACGCTGATGTTCCCAAGAGAGAGATGTTCCCATCTACACTGATGTTCCCAAGAGAGAGATGTTCCCATCTACACAGATGTTCCCATCTACGCAGATGTTCCCAAGAGAGAGATGTTCCCATCTACGCTGATGTTCCCAAGAGAGAGATGTTCCCATCTACACTGATGTTCCCAAGAGAGAGTTGTTCCCATCTACGCTGATGTTCCCAAGAGAGAGATGTTCCCATCTACGCAGATGTTCCCAAGAGAGAGATGTTCCCATCTACACAGATGTTCCCATCTACACTGATGTTCCCAAGAGAGAGATGTTCCCATCTACACAGATGTTCCCATCTACGCAGATGTTCCAAAGAGAGAGATGTTCCCATCTACACAGATGTTCCCATCTACACTGATGTTCCCAAGAGAGAGATGTTCCCAAGAGAGAGATGTTCCCATCTACACTGATGTTCCCAAGAGAGAGATGTTCCCATCTACACAGATGTTCCCAAGAGAGAGATGTTCCCATCTACGCAGATGTTCCCAAGAGAGAGATGTTCCCAAGAGAGAGATGTTCCCAAGAGAGAGATGTTCCCATCTACGCTGATGTTCCCAAGAGAGAGATGTTCCCAAGAGAGAGATGTTCCCATCTACGCAGATGTTCCCAAGAGAGAGATGTTCCCATCTACGCTGATGTTCCCAAGAGAGAGATGTTCCCAAGAGAGAGATGTTCCCATCTACGCTGATGTTCCCAAGAGAGAGATGTTCCCAAGAGAGAGATGTTCCCATCTACGCTGATGTTCCCAAGAGAGAGATGTTCCCATCTACACAGATGTTCCCAAGAGAGAGATGTTCCCATCTACACAGATGTTCCCAAGAGAGAGATGTTCCCATCTACACAGATGTTCCCAAGAGAGAGATGTTCCCAAGAGAGAGATGTTCCCATCTACACAGATGTTCCCAAGAGAGAGATGTTCCCATCTACACAGATGTTCCCAAGAGAGAGATGTTCCCATCTACGCTGATGTTCCCAAGAGAGAGATGTTCCCATCTACGCTGATGTTCCCAAGAGAGAGATGTTCCCAAGAGAGAGATGTTCCCAAGAGAGAGATGTTCCCAAGAGAGAGATATTCCCAAGAGAGAGATGTTCCCAAGAGAGAGATGTTCCCAAGAGAGAGATGTTCCCAAGAGAGAGATGTTCCCAAGAGAGAGATGTTCCCATCTACACAGATGTTCCCAAGAGAGAGATGTTCCCATCTACGCTGATGTTCCCAAGAGAGAGATGTTCCCATCTACGCTGATGTTCCCAAGAGAGAGATGTTCCCAAGAGAGAGATGTTCCCAAGAGAGAGATGTTCCCAAGAGAGAGATGTTCCCATCTACGCAGATGTTCCCAAGAGAGAGATGTTCCCATCTACGCTGATGTTCCCAAGAGAGAGATGTTCCCAAGAGAGAGATGTTCCCAAGAGAGAGATGTTCCCAAGAGAGAGATGTTCCCATCTACACTGATGTTCCCAAGAGAGAGATGTTCCCAAGAGAGAGATGTTCCCATCTACGCTGATGTTCCCAAGAGAGAGATGTTCCCATCTACGCAGATGTTCCCAAGAGAGAGATGTTCCCAAGAGAGAGATGTTCCCAAGAGAGAGATGTTCCCATCTACGCTGATGTTCCCAAGAGAGAGATGTTCCCATCTACGCTGATGTTCCCAAGAGAGAGATGTTCCCAAGAGAGAGATGTTCCCAAGAGAGAGATGTTCCCAAGAGAGAGATGTTCCCATCTACACTGATGTTCCCAAGAGAGAGATGTTCCCAAGAGAGAGATGTTCCCAAGAGAGAGATGTTCCCAAGAGAGAGATGTTCCCAAGAGAGAGATGTTCCCATCTACACAGATGTTCCCAAGAGAGAGATGTTCCCAAGAGAGAAATATTCCCAAGAGAGAGATGTTCCCATTTACAGTACATGTTATTGGATCTGAGGAAATGTGGCAATTACCTTAATTGACCGAGGGAACAGCAGTTCGTATTCTACAATGTGCCGTTAATTAATGACAGGATCTGCTGAGTTTCCAAAACCACAAGTAAAAACCAGGATGCTTGGAAAGACGATATCTGGCCTTCGATTTAAAGAACAGACTAAATAGGGTATGGATATTGCCTGAAGACAGCCTTCAAGATTCAAGTTTTAATGTCACGTGGACAAGTAGAGTGGAATGCTTTTCAATATCAAAGTAGCACTAAAAATAACAAGATAGTACAAAAACACAATAGATATGAATATAAGAAAGAAGAAATAGGAAGAACACGAGAGAGTTAGAAGATACACTATACACAGGGTCAGTTAATCCCATTCTATATACAGGGTCAGTTAGTACCATACTATATACAGGGTCAGTTAATACCATACTATATACAGGGTCAGTTAATACCATACTATATACAGGGTCAGTTAATACTATACACAGGGTCAGTTAATCCCATTCTATATACAGGGTCAGTTAGTACCATACTATATACAGGGTCAGTTAATACCATACTATATACAGGGTCAGTTAATACCATACTATATACAGGGTCAGTTAATACCATACTATATACAGGGTCAGTTAATACCATACTATATACAGGGTCTGTTAATACTATACACAGGGTCAGTTAATCCCATTCTATATAAAGGGTCAGTTAGTACCATACTATATACAGGGTCTGTTAATACTATATACAGGGTCAGTTAATACCATACTATATACAGGGTCAGTTAATACCATTCTATATACAGGGTCAGTTAGTACCATACTATATACAGGGTTAGTTAATACCATACTATATACAGGGTCAGTTAGTACCATACTATATACAGGGTCAGTTAATACCATACTATATACAGGGTCAGTTAATACCATACTATATACAGGGTCAGTTAATACCATACTATATACAGGGTCAGTTAATACCATACTATATACAGGGTCAGTTAGTACCATACTATATACAGGGTCAGTTAATACCATACTATATACAGGGTCAGTTAGTACCATACTATATACAGGGTCAGTTAATACCATACTATATACAGGGTCAGTTAATACTATATACAGGGTCAGTTAATACCATACTATATACAGGGTCAGTTAATACCATACTATATACAGGGTCAGTTAATACCATACTATATACAGGGTCAGTTAATACCATACTATATACAGGGTCTGTTAATACTATACACAGGGTCAGTTAATCCCATTCTATATACAGGGTCAGTTAGTACCATACTATATACAGGGTCTGTTAATACTATATACAGGGTCAGTTAATACCATACTATATACAGGGTCAGTTAATACCATACTATATACAGGGTCAGTTAATACAATATACAGGGTCAGTTAATACCATACTATATACAGGGTCAGTTAATACCATTCTATATACAGGGTCAGTTAGTACCATACTATATACAGGGTTAGTTAATACCATACTATATACAGGGTCAGTTAGTACCATACTATATACAGGGTCAGTTAATACCATACTATATACAGGGTCAGTTAATACCATACTATATACAGGGTCAGTTAATACCATACTATATACAGGGTCAGTTAATACCATACTATATACAGGGTCAGTTAGTACCATACTATATACAGGGTCAGTTAATACCATACTATATACAGGGTCAGTTAGTACCATACTATATACAGGGTCAGTTAATACCATACTATATACAGGGTCAGTTAATACTATGTACAGGGTCAGTTAATACCATACTATATACAGGGTCAGTTAATACCATACTATATACAGGGTCAGTTAATACCATACTATATACAGGGTCAGTTAATACCATACTATATACAGGGTCAGTTAATACCATACTATATACAGGGTCAGTTAATACCCTACTATATACAGGGTCAGTTAATACCATACTATATACAGGGTCAGTTATAACATACTATATACAGGGTCAGTTAATACCATACTATATACAGGGTCAGTTAATACCATACTATATACAGGGTCAGTTAATACCATACTATATACAGGGTCAGTTAATACCATACTATATACAGGGTCAGTTAATACCATACTATATACAGGGTCAGTTAATACCATACTATATACAGGGTCAGTTAATACCATACTATATACAGGGTCAGTTAATACCATACTATATACAGGGTCAGTTAATACCATACTATATACAGGGTCAGTTAATACCATACTATATACAGGGTCAGTTAATACCCTACTATATACAGGGTCAGTTAATACCATACTATATACAGGGTCAGTTATAACATACTATATACAGGGTCAGTTAATACCATACTATATACAGGGTCAGTTAATACCATACTATATACAGGGTCAGTTAATACCATACTATATACAGGGTCAGTTAATACCATACTATATACAGGGTCAGTTAATACCATACTATATACAGGGTCAGTTAATACCATACTATATACAGGGTCAGTTAATACCATACTATATACAGGGTCAGTTAATACCATACTATATACAGGGTCAGTTAATACCATACTATATACAGGGTCAGTTAATACCATACTATATACAGGGTCAGTTAATACCCTACTATATACAGGGTCAGTTAATACCATACTATATACAGGGTCAGTTAATACCCCACTATATACAGGGTCAGTTAATACCATACTATATACAGGGTCAGTTAATACCATACTATATACAGGGTCAGTTAATACCATACTATATACAGGGTCAGTTATTACCATACTATATACAGGGTCAGTTAATACCATACTATATACAGGGTCAGTTAATACCATACTATATACAGGGCCAGTTAATACCCTACTATATACAGGGTCAGTTAATACCATACTATATACAGGGTCAGTTAATACCATACTATATACAGGGCCAGTTAATACCCTACTATATACAGGGTCAGTTAATACCATACTATATACAGGGTCAGTTAATACCATACTATATACAGGGTCAGTTAATACCATACTATATACAGGGTCAGTTAATACCCTACTATATACAGGGTCAGTTAATACCATACTATATACAGGGTCAGTTAATACCCCACTATATACAGGGTCAGTTAATACATTAATATATACAGGGTCAGTTAATACCATACTATATACAGGGCCAGTTAATACCATACTATATACAGGGTCAGTTAATACCATACTATATACAGGGTCAGTTAATACCATACTATATACAGGGTCAGTTAATACCATACTATATACAGGGTCAGTTAATACCATACTATTTACAGGGTCAGTTCAGATTGCTCAATTCAGTTTAATCCACCAAGCACAGAATCACCTTCAGACAGAGAATTTGCAGAGCAGAACTCCCTGTTTATAATCATGTTGTTGGAACGAGGCAGTCTTATCAAGTGAGTTCAACCGTTACAAGTTGATGTTCTTCAATAGCAAAAAACCCCAAAGCAAATCAGAGGGAGAACAATAGGTTTATTCAAAGAGAAGAAATCATAGATGCTATGCCGGCCAATAGACGACAGCTGTTTCTTCTTCCCTGTCCTCAGTGATTCTCCGCTGAACAAAGAGACAGGTTGTAATTTATAACCCAATCGTAGCCTGTGGTTGACCAATTACAATTCATGCATTACAATTGGGCCAATGGCCAGATAACAAGTATCCCATTTCAAGCTCAACGGATAGACAATTCGAACCAATGAGAACTTGCTACATGTAGCTTTGTGTCCAGTACTGAAACCCATACACAACTTCTAAACAGAATGTTGAACTGAAAAACAACTATTTCCATTTGATCGTTAATTCCCTATTGACCTCTAGTCCTCTGAGTTGTGTATTATCTTAAAGCTCAAGCTCAAGCTCATGCTCAAGCTCAAGCGGAGAGTCAACTTCACAGAGAACTCCCAATGTACACGTTTCCCAGGAGACTAGATGTTCTATCCCTGTTCTATCTCCTGAGGGACATGTTGTTGGATCTGAGAAAATGTTTACACACCAATTAATTACAGAACAGTACCTTCTAGAACCTCATCTCCATACTGTTTGACTGGGCAGTACTGTAAAAAAAAAACATGTGAGAATCTCTCTCTGTGTGTGTGTGTGTGTGTGTGTGTGTGTGTGTGTGTGTGTGTGTGTGTGTGTGTGTGTGTGTGTGTGTGTGTGTGTGTGTGTGTGTGTGTGTGTGTGTGTGTGTGTGTGTATGTGTACACTCTCTCAATTCAATTCAATTCAAGGGGCTTTATTGGCATGGGAAACATGTGTTAACATTGCCAAAGCAAGTGAGGTAGATAATCTCTCTCTATATATATTTCTTTCTCTATCACCCTCTCTCTTTCAACCACTCATCTCTGTCTATATCTATATCTCTGTCTCTGTCTCTTTCTCCTTCACCCTGTCTCTATCTCAGCCAGTCTTCACAGAGAACACCAGTCTTCCCAGAGAATGCAGAGAAGCGGCAAGGACATAAACAGCGGCAAGGATATAAACAAAGATCTCATATTTTTGCCTCTGCAGCTTCAATGACTCTCACACATCACTTGCACCCTCTCTCTCTCTCTCTCTCTCTGTCTCTCTCTTTAACCCCCCCCCCTCTCTCTCTCTCTGTCTTTCTCTCTTTCTCCCCCTCTCTCTCTCTCTCTCTCTCTCTTTCTCTCTGTCTTTCTCTCTTTCTCTCCCTCTCTCTCTCTCTCCCTCTCTCTCTTTCTCTCTCTTCTACTAATCAGCCATTTTAATCACCCATATGTGATCCCTCTCTCCCATTCTTGTCGTTCTGCATTTCTTCCTCCCTATCCCTCCTCTCCCTCTCTTCCTCCTCTCCCTCCGCTTTCTCTCTCTCCTCTCTATCCCTCCTCTCCATCTCTTCCTCCTCTCCCTCCTCTTTCTCTCTCCCTCCTCTTTCTCTCTCCCTCCTTTCCCTCCTCTTTCTCTCTCCCTCCTCTCCCTCCTCTTTCTCTCTCTCTTCCTCCCTATCCCTCCTCTTTCTCTCTCTCTCCTCTCTATCCCTCCTCTCCCTCCTCTTTCTCTCTCCCTCTCTTCATCCCTCTCCCTGCTCTCCCTCCTCTTTCTCTCTCCCTCCTCTCCGTCCACTTTCTCCCACTCTTCCTCCCTATCCCTCCTCTCCCTCCTCTTTCTCTCTCTCTCCTCTCTCTCCCTCCTCTCCCTCCACTTTCTCCCGCTCTTCCTCCCTCTCCCTGCTCTCTTTTTCAATTTCGCCCACACGGTTCTTCACGTAAGAGCTTGTGATAACTCACCGTGTTCCCACAGCAACCATTCTTCTACTGAGCCCACAGAGAGAGAGGGAGAGAGAGAGAGAGAGAGAGAGAGAGAGAGAGAGAAAGAAAGAGAGAGAGAGGTGGGGGAGAGAGAGAGAAAGAGGGGGGGTGAGAGGGAGAGAGGTGGGGAGAGAGAGAGAGAGAGAGAGAGAGAGAGAAGGGGAGAGAAAGAGAGAGGTTATGGAAAAACAGAGAGAAAGAGAGGGAGGGATGGTCTCAGTGTGCATGTCTATTTCTGGGAGCCTTTCCTCCTGATGCTTTCAGCCTGCCAAGCCGCGGGTGGGCAAGGCAAGGCAACGGGGTTGGTCCATATTGGCTTTCTTATGCCAACGTTATTGCAGAATATTAGAGTAGGGTGTTGGGAGGTATGAATAACAGAATAATAACATGTTGACCTTCTACTAGTTGTAAACACGGGATACACCTTCCAACCAAATGCCTACCTGTAGGTTCCTTATTTGGCATTGTCCATAAAAAAAAAAATATATATATATATATATATATATATATATATATATATGCAGTATAAAGCAATCATAATAAGTCTGATAGCAGTAGTTGTGATGTGTGTGTAGAATGAATGTGTGTGTCTGGATGAGTGTGTGGGTGTGTAAGTGAGTACTGTTCTGTGTGGCTCAGTTGGTCCTGTGCTGTGTTGTTATTGGTGGCTCAGTTGGTCCTGTGCTGTGTTGTTATTGGTGGCTCAGTTGGTCCTGTGCTGTGTTGTTATTGGTGGCTCAGTTGGTCCTGTGCTGTGTTGTTATTGGTGGCTCAGTTGGTCCTGTGCTGTGTTGTTATTGGTGGCTCAGTTGGTCCTGTGCTGTGTTGTTATTGGTGGCTCAGTTGGTCCTGTGCTCTCTTGTTATTGGTGGCTCAGTTGGTCCTGTGCTCTATTGTTATTGGTGGCTCAGTTGGTCCTGTGCTCTATTGTTATTGGTGGCTCAGTTGGTCCTGTGCTCTATTGTTATTGGTGGCTCAGTTGGTCCTGTGCTCTATTGTTATCGGTGGCTCAGTTGGTCCTGTGCTCTATTGTTATTGGTGGCTCAGTTGGTCCTGTGCTCTATTGTTATTGGTGGCTCAGTTGGTCCTGTGCTCTATTGTTATCGGTGGCTCAGTTGGTCCTGTGCTCTATTGTTATTGGTTGCTCAGTCGGTCCTGTGCTCTATTGTTATCGGTGGCTCAGTTGGTCCTGTGCTCTATTGTTATCGGTGGCTCAGTTGGTCCTGTGCTCTATTGTTATTGGTGGCTCAGTGTGTCCTGTGCTCTATTGTTATTGGTGGCTCAGTTGGTCCTGTGCTCTATTGTTATTGGTTGCTCACTCGGTCCTGTGATGTATTGTTCAGTTGTCAAGGTGGATGCTGGCCCATGTTGACTCCAATGTTTCCTTCATTTGTGTCAAGTTGGCTGGATGTCCTTAGTGATAAACAAGAAGGTGTTGGTGGACCATTCTTGATAAACACGGGAAACTGTTGAACGTGGAAAACCCAGCAGCGTTGCAGTTCTTGACACACTCAAACCAGTGCGCCTGGCACCTACTACCATACACTGTTCAAAGGCACCTAAATCACCTAAGTCTTGCCCATTCACCCTCTGAATGGCACACATTCATAATCCATGTCTCGATTCTCTCCTGGCTTAAAAGCCCTTCTTTAACCTGTCTCCTCTCCTTCATCTTTAACCTGTCTCCTCCCCTTCATCTTTAACCTGTCTCCTCCCCATCATCTTTAACCTGTCTCCTCCCCTTCATCTTTAACCTGTCTCCTCTCCTTCATCTTTAACCTGTCTCCCCCCCTTCATCTTTAACCTGTCTCCTCTCCTTCATCTTTAACCTGTCTCCTCCCCTTCATCTTTAACCTGTCTCTTCCCCTTCATCTTTAACCTGTCTCCTCCCCTTCATCTTTAACCTGTCTCCTCTCCTTCATCTTTAACCTGTCTCCTCCCCTTCATCTTTAACCTGTCTCCTCCCCTTCATCTTTAACCTTTCTCCTCTCCTTCATCTTTAACCTGTCTCCTCTCCTTCATCTTTAACCTGTCTCCTCTCCTTCATCTTTAACATGTCTCCTCCCCTTCATCTTTAACCTGTCTCCTCCCATTCATCTTTAACCTGTCTCCTCCCCTTCATCTTTAACCTGTCTCCTCCCATTCATCTTTAACCTGTCTCCTCCCCTTCATCTTTAACCTGTCTCCTCCCCTTCATCTTTAACATGTCTCCTCCCATTCATCTTTAACCTGTCTCCTCCCCTTCATCTTTAACCTGTCTCCTCCCATTCATCTTTAACCTGTCTCCTCCCCTTCATCTACACTGATTGAAGTGGATTTAACAGGTAACATCAACAAGGCATAATAGCTTTCACCTGGATTCACCTGGTCAGCCTGTCATGGAAAGAGCAAGTGTTCATAATGTTTTATACACTCAGTGTGAGTACTACAGGTATTACGTTGAGTCTTCCTGGATAGCTCTGTAATGTCTGCCTCGAAGAGAGCATAGAATGTGTTAAACTCATCTGGGAGGCAGGCTTTAGTGGGCACCACACAGCTGGATTTGCCTTTGTAGTCTGTGAGAGTATGTAGTCCTTGCCACATGCCTTACGATTCTGAGTTGTCAAACTTAAATTCAATCTCTCGCCCTCCCTCTTTCCCTCCCTCCCTCCCTCGTCACCGGATCTCGTACCTGCGTGCCGAGTCACCGGATCTCGTACCGGCGTGCCAAGTCACCGGAGCTCGTTCCTGCGTGCCGAGTCACCGGAGCTCGTACCTGCGTGCCGAGTCACCGGAGCTCGTACCTGCGTGCCGAGTCACCGGAGCTCGTACCTGCGTGCCGAGTCCCCGGAGCTCGTACCTGCGTGCCGAGTCACCGGAGCTCGTTCCTGCGTGCCGAGTCACCGGAGCTCGTACCTGCGTGCCGAGTCACCGGAGCTCGTACCTGCGTGCCGAGTCACCGGAGCTCGTACCTGCGTGCCGAGTCCCCGGAGCTCGTACCTGCGTGCCGAGTCCCCGGAGCTCGTACCTGCGTGCCGAGTCACCGGATCTCGTACCTGCGTGCCGAGTCACCGGAGCTCGTACCTGCGTGCCGAGTCCCCAGAGCTCGTTCCTGCGTGCCGAGTCTTCAGCGTTCTTTTTGCTGACATTGAATGCTGCAGTACGGGCTCACAGCATGGTACGGGTTAGTGTTGCGCCGGGTTGACTCATAACCCGCATTCCCCGCGGTTATATCAGCAGTGCGGGTGGGTTTAGGATCATGAAATATCGTGTGGATGAAGGGCGGGTAGAATTAAAGAAAAAACATTACCTTAAAAAAAAATCCATAAAACTAGAATTAGTTAGCAATTTACATCTATATACTGCATTGAGCTGTTTTATTTCTTTATACGCAGTAGTGCGTAAGCAAGCAGTAGCGCCAAACTGTACACGCGCGCCAAATAGCCTACAAGCAAACCGACAAATGATATTGGGAGATGGCAGAAAAAGTTCAATGTTCGATCCCTGAGGCAAAAAAAGGACAATGGTCGGGGGGGGGGGGGGTTCATTTTATAAAAGAGAAAAACTGCGAAATGAAGAGTTGATAATAAAGAGAAATGAGGGAGAGAAATGAGGGAGAGAAATGTTTGGGAGAGAAATGAGGGAGAGAAATGTTTGGGAGAGAAATGAGGGAGAGAAATGAGGGAGAGAAATGTTTGGGAGAGAAATGAGGGACAGAAATGAGGGACAGAAATGAGGGCGAGAAATGAGGGAGAGAAATGAGGGAGAGAAATGTTTGGGAAAGAAATGAGGGAGAGAAATGAGGGACAGAAATGAGGGAGAGAAATGAGGGACAGATATGAGGGAGAGAAATGAGGGACAGAAATGAGGGAGAGAAATGAGGGAGAGAAATGAGGGAGGGAAATGTAATCTTTGGGAAAGATGTGTTGAACTGGTAAAAGAGGATGATAGCAGTGCTGACCACGTATGATGATTGTGAGGCGCCATACAAGTTCGACAGTGACAAAAACGGGAACTTCAAATAGGCCTATGGAACATCAAGAGAACTGAAGCCTGCTGTTTAGATGGGTTAAATGGAAACTGAAATCTGGACACTGACTGTAGGTCTATAACCTCTCAACTAGCCTTAATATTAACTCCTGCACAACTAAGCAATTGGTATTTATTTTGAACAGTAAAATTGACTCGGGAACAGGAGTGGAGAAATATGATTGATTTATTTCAGCATCTTGAGAGAATGTGATGTGCAGTTAGGGACAGTCTGTAAAAGGGCAATCTGTAGATACCGTCTGTAAAGGGGCAATCTGTAGATACCGTCTGTAAAGGGGCAATCTGTAGATACTGTATGTAAAGGGGCAATCTGTAGATACTGTCTGTAAAGGGGCAATCTGTAGATACCGTCTGTAAAAGGGGCAATCTGTAGATACCGTCTGTAAAAGGGGCAATCTGTAGATACCGTCTGTAATGGGGCTATCTTCATCAGCGTCGTGAAAGATGGTAGTATTTCAACCACATAAAATATGCACCCAAGCTAAACTGAAATATTACATTTGGGTCATTTTCACAGCTTTCTATTTCCTTACAACTGGTCAAACTGAGAAAAAAATGTGGACATTTTGCACGGAAAATCCTTCCAGTTTTTTTGGGGGGGGTTGAGTTATTGCATTTTCTCCCCGATGCCTAAACATCTTTGTGCCGCCAAAGAAGCAGAGATGACAGACAATGGTTTATTTCATCTTCTAGGGCACAACATAATTACAGAAGAGAAGGTATCTAATTTATAAACAGCTGACGAACAAATCGAGAACTTGGGAGTTATGAGGTTCTATCTACAAAATGATGATTCAGAGATAAGATGCTTTAACGTTCCTAACCCTCATTGGGTTTGAATGGTTGTCAGCAATTATTGATTTTGAATTCTTCTGGACTTATCAACATGAATTTGGATATTTAGAGAACTACATAACTAGAGACCATTGAACAGAACAAGGCTTGTAGAATGGTGCCGGAGAACGGCTGCAGTTTTACGGGAACATAACCTACTAATGACCCTGTTACAGATAAAACCTACTAATGACCCGACTAATGACCCTGTTACAACTGAAACCTACTAATGACCCTGTTACAACTGAAACCTACTAATGACCCTGTTACAGATGAAACCTACTAATGACCCTGTTACAGATAAAACCTACTAATGACCCTGTTACAGATGAAACCTACTAATGACCCTGTTACAACTGAAACCTACTAATGACCCTGTTACAGCTGAAACCTACTCATGACCCTGTTAAAACTGAAACCTACTAATGACCCTGTTACAGCTGAAACCTAATAATGACCCTGATACAACTGAAACCTATTAATGACCCTGTTACAACTGAAACCTACTAATGACCCTGTTACAACTGAAAACTAATAATGACCCTGTTACAACTGAAACCTACTAATGACCCTGTTACAACTGAAACCTACTAATGAACTTGTTCCAACTGAAACCTACTAATGACCCTGTTACAACTAAAACGTACTAATGACCCTGTTACAGATTAAACCTACTAATGACCCTGTTACAACTAAAACCTACTAATGACCCTGTTACAGATTAAACCTACTAATGACCCTGTTACAACTGCAACCTACTAATGACTCTGTTACAGCTGAAACCTACTAATGACCCTGTTACAACTGAAACCTACTAATGACCCTGTTACAGATGAAACCTACTAATGACCCTGTTACAGCTGAAACCTACTAATGACCCTGTTACAACTGAAACCTACTAATGACCCTGTTACAGATGAAACCTACCAATGACCCTGTTACAGATGAAACCTACTAATGACCCTGTTACAACTGAAACCTACTAATGACCCTGTTACAACTGAAACCTACTAATGACCCTGTTACAACTGAAACCTACTAATGACCCAGTTACTACAACTGAAACGTACTAATGACCCTGTTACAACTGAAACCTACTAATGACCCTGTTACAACTGACACCTACTGATGACCCTGTTACAACTGAAACCTACGAATGACCCTGTTACAGATGAAACCTACTAATGACCCTGTTACTACAACTGAAACCTTATAATGACCCTGTTACAACTGAAACCTACTAATGACTATGTTACAGATGAAACCACCTAATGACCCTGTTACAACTGAAACCTACGAATGACCCTGTTACAAAATTAAACCTACTAATGACCCTGTTGCAACTGAAACCTACTAATGACCCTGTTACAACTGAAACCTAATAATGACCCTGTTACAGATGAAACCTAATAATGACCCTGTTACAGCTGAAACCACCTAATGACCCTGTTACAACTGAAACCTACTAATGACCCTGTTACAGATGAAACCTACTAATGACCCTGTTGCTACTAATGACCCTGTTGAGGCTGAAACCTACTAATGACCCTGTTACATCTGAAACCTACTAATGACCCTGTTACAGCTGAAACCTACTAATGACCCTGATACAGCTGAAACCTATTAATGACCCTGTTACAACTAAAACCTACTAATGACCCTGTTACAGATTAAACCTACTAATGACCCTGTTACAACTGCAACCTACTAATGACTCTGTTACAGCTGAAACCTACTAATGACCCTGATACAACTGAAACCTATTAATGACCCTGTTACAACTGAAACCTACTAATGACCCTGTTACAACTGAAACCTACTAATGACCCTGATACAGCTGAAACCTACTAATGACCCTGTTACAGATTAAACCTACTAATGACCCTGTTACAGCTGAAACCTACTAATGACCCTGTTGAAGCTGAAACCTACTAATGACCCTGATACATCTGAAACCTACTAATGACCCTGTTGAAGCTGAAACCTACTAATGACCCTGTTACAGATTAAACCTACTAATGACCCTGTTACAACTAAAACCTACTAATGACCCTGTTACAGATTAAACCTACTAATGACCCTGTTAAAGCTGAAACCTACTAATGACCCTGTTACATCTGAAACCTACTAATGACCCTGTTACAACTGCAACCTACTAATGACTCTGTTACAGCTGAAACCTACTAATGACCCTGTTACAACTGAAACCTACTAATGACCCAGTTACTACAACTGAAACCTACTAATGACCCTGTTACAACTGAAACCTACTAATGACCCTGTTACAGCTGAAACCTACTAATGACCCTGTTACAACTAAAACCTACTAATGACCCTGTTACAGATTAAACCTACTAATGACCCTGTTAAAGCTGAAACCTACTAATGACCATGTTACATCTGAAACCTACTAATGACCCTGTTACAGCTGAAACCTACTAATGACCCTGTTACAACTGCAACCTACTAATGACTCTGTTACAGCTGAAACCTACTAATGACCCTGTTACAACTGAAACCTACTAATGACCCAGTTACTACAACTGAAACCTACTAATGACCCTGTTACAACTGAAACCTACTAATGACCCTGTTACAACTGACACCTACTAATGACCCTGTTACAACTGACACCTACTGATGACCCTGTTACAACTGAAACCTACGAATGACCCTGTTACAGATTAAACCTACTAATGACCCTGTTACTACAACTGAAACCTTATAATGACCCTGTTACAACTGAAACCTACTAATGACTATGTTACAGATGAAACCACCTAATGACCCTGTTACAACTGAAACCTACGAATGACCCTGTTACAAATTAAACCTACTAATGACCCTGTTGCAACTGAAACCTACTAATGACCCTGTTACTGTCATGTTGTGTCTTGTCTCTGTCCTTTCCCTTCACCCTGTCTCCCTCTGCTGGTCGTTGTTAGGTTACCTTTTCTCCCCCGCTTTCTCCCAGCTGTTCCTTGTCTCCTCTAACTACCTATTCACCCCGTTTCCCACCTGTTCCCTTTTTCCCTCTGATTAGGTCCCTATATCTCTCTCTGTTTCTGTTCCTGTCCTTGTCGGATTCTTGTTTGTGTTTCATGCCTGAGCCAGACTATCGTCATGTTTGCTGTAACCTTGTCCTGTCCTGTCGGAATCTGCCGGTCTATCTGAGCCTACCTATGTTTGGTTATTAAAGAAGCTCTGTTTAAGTTAGTTCGCTTTTGGGTCCTCATTCACTCACCATAACAGAAGAATCCGACCAAGAATGGACCCAGCGACTTCGGACCCTCTCCACTCAGCCGTCGGGATCCAGGGAGCGATGCTAGGCAGACACGAGCAGGAAGTGTCTGCTGCTCGACATGCCGTTGAGACCCTGGCCACCCAAGTCTCCAACCTCACAGAACAGGTTCACCATCTCCGCCTCGATCCACCGGCCACTTCCAGGGCTTTCGAATCTCCGGAGCCCAGAATCAATAACCCGCCGTGTTACTCTGGGGAGCCCACTGAATGCCGCTCGTTCCTCACCCAGTGTGATATTGTGTTTTCTCTCCAGCCCAACACTTACTCCAGGAGCACTGCTCGTGTCGCCTACGTCATATCTCTCCTTATTGGACGGGCTCGTGAGTGGGGCACGGCAATCTGGGAGGCAAGGGCTGAGTGTACTAACCAGTATCAGGACTTTAAGGAGGAGATGATACGGGTTTTTGATCGATCTGTTTTTGGGGAGGAGGCTTCCAGGGCCCTGTCTTCCCTATGTCAAGGCAATCGATCCATAACAGACTACTCTATTGAGTTTCGCACTCTTGCTGTCTCCAGTGGCTGGAACGAGCCGGCCTTGCTCGCTCGTCTTCTGGAGGGTCTCCGCGCAGAGGTAAAGGATGAGATTCTCTCCCGGGAGGTTCCTTCCAGCGTGGATTCCTTGATTGAACTCGCTATTCGCATTGAGCGACGGGTTGATCTTCGTCACCGAGCTCGTGGAAAGGAGCTCGCGCTCTCCGTCGCCCCCCTCTCCGCATCACTACCATCTTCCTCTGCCGGCTCGGGTGCTGAGCCCATGCAGCTGGGAGGTATCCGCATCTCGACTAAGGAGAGGGAACGGAGAATCACCAACCGCCTCTGTTTCTATTGCGGTTCCGCTGGTCATTTTGTCACTTCATGTCCAGTAAAAGGCCAGAGCTCGTCAGTAAGCGGAGGGCTACTGGTGAGCGCTACTACTCCTGTCTCTCCTTCAAGATCCTGCACTACCTTGTCGGTCCATCTACGCTGGACCGGTTCGTCAGCTTCCTGCAGTGCCTTAATAGACTCTGGGGCGGAGGGCTGTTTTATGGACGAGACCTGGGCTCGGGAACATGACATTCCTCTCAGACAGTTAAAGGAGCCCACGGCCTTGTTCGCCCTGGATGGTAGTCCTCTCCCCAGGATTCAGCGTGAGACGCTACCTTTAACCCTCACTGTTTCTGGTAATCATAGTGAAACCATTTCTTTTTCATTTTTCGTTCACCTTTTACACCTGTTGTTTTGGGCCATCCCTGGCTAGTTTGTCATAATCCTTCCATTAATTGGTCTAGTAATTCTATCCTCTCCTGGAACGTCTCTTGTCATGTGAAATGTTTAATGTCTGCTATCCCTCCTGTTTCCTCTGTCTCTTCTTCACAGGAGGAGCCTGGTGATTTGACAGGGGTGCCGGAGGAATATCACGATCTGCGCACGGTGTTCAGTCGGTCCAGGGCCACCTCTCTTCCTCCACACCGGTCGTATGATTGTAGTATTGATCTCCTTCCGGGAACCACCCCCCCCCCCGGGGTAGACTATACTCTCTGTCGGCTCCCGAACGTAAGGCTCTCGAAGATTATTTGTCTGTAGCTCTTGACGCCGGTACCATAGTCCCCTCCTCCTCTCCCGCCGGAGCGGGGTTTTTTTTTTGTCAAGAAGAAGGACGGGTCTCTGCGCCCCTGCATAGATTATCGAGGGCTGAATGACATAACAGTGAAGAATCGTTATCCGCTTCCTCTTATGTCTTCAGCCTTCGAGATCCTGCAGGGAGCCAGGTTTTTCACTAAGTTGGACCTTCGTAACGCTTACCATCTCGTGCGCATCAGGGAGGGGGACGAGTGGAAGACGGCGTTTAACACTCCGTTAGGGCACTTTGAATACCGGGTTCTTCCTTTCGGCCTCGCTAACGCTCCAGCTGTCTTTCAGGCATTAGTCAATGATGTCCTGAGAGACATGCTGAACATCTTTGTTTTCGTTTACCTTGACGATATCCTGATTTTTTCACCGTCACTCCAGATTCATGTTCAGCACGTTCGACGTGTCCTCCAGCGCCTTTTAGAGAATTGTCTTTTTGTGAAGGCTGAGAAGTGCACTTTTCATGCCTCCTCCGTCACATTTCTCGGTTCTGTTATTTCCGCTGAAGGCATTAAGATGGATCCCGCTAAGGTCCAAGCTGTCATTGATTGGCCCGTCCCTAAGTCACGCGTCGAGCTGCAGCGCTTTCTCGGCTTCGCGAACTTCTATCGTCGTTTCATCCGTAATTTCGGTCAGGTGGCAGCTCCTCTCACAGCCCTTACTTCTGTCAAGACGTGCTTTAAGTGGTCCGTTTCCGCCCAGGGAGCTTTTGATCTCCTCAAGAATCGTTTTACATCCGCTCCTATCCTTGTTACACCTGACGTCTCTAGACAGTTCGTTGTCGAGGTTGACGCGTCAGAGGTGGGCGTGGGAGCCATCCTTTCTCAGCGCTCCCTCTCTGACGACAAGGTCCACCCATGCGCGTATTTTTCTCATCGCCTGTCGCCGTCGGAACGTAACTATGATGTGGGTAACCGCGAACTGCTCGCCATCCGGTTAGCCCTAGGCGAATGGCGACAGTGGTTGGAGGGGGCGACCGTTCCTTTTGTCGTTTGGACTGACCATAGGAACCTTGAGTACATCCGTTCTGCCAAACGACTTAATGCGCGTCAGGCGCGTTGGGCGCTGTTTTTCGCTCGTTTCGAGTTCGTGATTTCTTATCGTCCGGGCTCTAAGAACACCAAGCCTGATGCTTTGTCTCGTCTCTTCAGTTCTTCAGTAGCCTCCACTGACCCCGAGGGGATTCTCCCTGAGGGGCGTGTTGTCGGGTTGACTGTCTGGGGAATTGAGAGGCAGGTAAAACAAGCGCTCACTCACACTCCGTCGCCGCGCGCTTGTCCTAGGAACCTTCTTTTCGTTCCCGTTCCTACTCGTCTGGCCGTTCTTCAGTGGGCTCACTCTGCCAAGTTAGCCGGCCACCCTGGCGTTCGGGGTACGCTTGCTTCCATTCGCCAGCGTTTTTGGTGGCCCACCCGGGAGCATGACACGCGTCGTTTCGTGGCTGCTTGTTCGGTCTGCGCGCAGACTAAGTCCGGTAACTCTCCTCCTGCCGGCCGTCTCAGGCCGCTTCCTATTCCCTCTCGACCGTGGTCTCACATCGCCTTAGATTTTGTCACCGGACTGCCTTCGTCAGCGGGGAAGACTGTTATTCTTACGGTTGTCGATAGGTTCTCTAAGGCGGCTCATTTCATTCCCCTTGCTAAGCTTCCTTCTGCTAAAGAGACGGCACAAATCATCATCGAGAACGTTTTCAGAATTCATGGCCTTCCGTCAGACGTCGTTTCGGACAGAGGTCCGCAATTCACGTCTCAATTTTGGAGGGAGTTTTGCCGTTTGATTGGGGCTTCCGTCAGTCTCTCTTCCGGCTTTCACCCCCAGTCTAACGGTCAAGCAGAACGGGCCAATCAGACTATTGGTCGCATCTTACGCAGTCTTTCTTTTCGCAACCCTGCGTCTTGGTCAGAACAGCTCCCCTGGGCAGAATACGCCCACAACTCGCTTCCTTCGTCTGCGACCGGGCTATCTCCTTTTCAGAGTAGCCTCGGGTACCAGCCTCCGCTGTTCTCATCTCAGTTCGCCGAGTCCAGCGTCCCCTCCGCTCAGGCTGTTGTCCAACGTTGCGAGCGCACCTGGAAGAGGGTCAGGTCTGCACTTTGCCGTTATAGGGCGCAGACTGTGAGGGCTGCTAATAAGCGTAGAACTAAGAGTCCTAGATATTGTCGCGGTCAGAGAGTTTGGCTCTCCACTCAGAACCTTCCCCTTAAGACGGCTTCTCGCAAGTTGACCCCGCGGTTCATTGGTCCGTTCCGTATTTCTCGGGTCATTAATCCTGTCGCAGTTCGACTTCTTCTTCCGCGATACCTTCGTCGCGTCCACCCGGTCTTCCATGTCTCCTGTATTAAGCCCGTTCTTCGCGCCCCCGCTCGTCTTCCCCCCCCCCCCCCCCCATCCTTGTCGAGGGCGCACCCATCTACAGGGTCCGCAGGATTTTGGACATGCGTCCTCGGGGCCGTGGTCACCAGTACCTTGTCGATTGGGAGGGGTACGGTCCTGAGGAGAGGAGTTGGGTTCCCTCTCGGGACGTGCTGGACCGTGCGCTGATCGAGGATTTCCTCCGTTGCCGCCAGGTTTCCTCCTCGAGTGCGCCAGGAGGCGCTCGGTGAGTGGGGGGGTACTGTCATGTTGTGTCTTGTCTCTGTCCTTTCCCTTCACCCTGTCTCCCTCTGCTGGTCGTTGTTAGGTTACCTTTTCTCCCCCGCTTTCTCCCAGCTGTTCCTTGTCTCCTCTAACTACCTATTCACCCCGTTTCCCACCTGTTCCCTTTTTCCCTCTGATTAGGTCCCTATATCTCTCTCTGTTTCTGTTCCTGTCCTTGTCGGATTCTTGTTTGTGTTTCATGCCTGAGCCAGACTATCGTCATGTTTGCTGTAACCTTGTCCTGTCCTGTCGGAATCTGCCGGTCTATCTGAGCCTACCTATGTTTGGTTATTAAAGAAGCTCTGTTTAAGTTAGTTCGCTTTTGGGTCCTCATTCACTCACCATAACAGTTACAGCTGAAACCACCTAATGACCCTGTTACAACTGAAACCTACTAATGACCCTGTTACAGATGAAACCTACTAATGACCCTGTTGCTACTAATGACCCTGTTGAGGCTGAAACCTACTAATGACCCTGTTACAACTGAAACCTACTAATGATCCTGATACATCTGAAACCTACTAATGACCCTGTTACAACTGAAACCTACTAATGACTATGTTACAGATGAAACCACCTAATGACCCTGTTACAACTGAAACCTACGAATGACCCTGTTACAAATTAAACCTACTAATGACCCTGTTGCAACTGAAACCTACTAATGACCCTGTTACAGCTGAAACCACCTAATGACCCTGTTACAACTGAAACCTACTAATGACCCTGTTACAGATGAAACCTACTAATGACCCTGTTGCTACTAATGACCCTGTTGAGGCTGAAACCTACTAATGACCCTGTTACAACTGAAACCTACTAATGATCCTGATACATCTGAAACCTACTAATGACCCTGTTGAAGCTGAAACCTACTAATGACCCTGATACAGCTGAAACCTATTAATGACCCTGTTACAACTAAAACCTACTAATGACCCTGTTACAGATTAAACCTACTAATGACCCTGTTACAACTAAAACCTACTAATGACCCTGTTACAGATTAAACCTACTAATGACACAGTTACAGTTGAAACCACCTAATGACCCTGTTACATCTGAAACCTACTAATGACCCTGTTACAACTGCAACCTACTAATGACTCTGTTACAGCTGAAACCTACTAATGACCCTGTTACAGATGAAACCACCTAATGACCCTGTTACAGCTGAAACCTACTAATGACCCTGTTACAACTGAAACCTACTAATGACCCTGTTACAGCTGAAACCTAATAATGACCCTGATACAACTGAAACCTACTAATGACCCTGTTACAACTGAAAACTAATAATGACCCTGTTACAACTGAAACCTACTAATGACCAGGTTACAACTGAAACCTACTAATGACCTTGTTCCAACTTAAACCTACTAATGACCCTGATACAGCTGAAACCTACTAATGACCCTGTTACAGATTAAACCTACTAATGACCCTGTTACAACTAAAACCTACTAATGACCCTGTTACAGATTAAACCTACTAATGACCCTGTTAAAGCTGAAACCTACTAATGACCCTGTTACAACTGCAAACTACTAATGACTCTGTTACAGCTGAAACCTACTAATGACCCTGTTACAGCTGAAACCTACTAATGACCCTGTTACAACTGAAACCTACTAATGACCCAGTTACTACAACTGAAACCTACTAATGACCCTGTTACAACTGACACCTACTGATGACCCTGTTACAACTGAAACCTACGAATGACCCTGTTACAAATTAAACCTACTAATGACCCTGTTGCAACTAAAACCTACTAATGACCCTGTTACAACTGAAACCTAATAATGACCCTGTTACAGATGAAACCTAATAATGACCCTGTTACAGCTGAAACCACCTAATGACCCTGTTACAACTGAAACCTACTAATGACCCTGTTACAGATGAAACCTACTAATGACCCTGTTGCTACTAATGACCCTGTTGAGGCTGAAACCTACTAATGACCCTGTTACAACTGAAACCTACTAATGACCCTGATACAGCTGAAACCTATTAATGACCCTGTTACAGATTAAACCTACTAATGACCCTGTTACAACTAAAACCTACTAATGACCCTGTTACAGATTAAACCTACTAATGACACAGTTACAACTGAAACCTACTAATGACCCTGATACAGCTGAAACCTACTAATGACCCTGATACAGCTGAAACCTACTAATGACCCTGTTACAACTGAAACCTACTAATGACCCTGTTACAGCTGAAACCTATTAATGACCCTGTTACAACTAAAACCTACTAATGACCCTGTTACAGATTAAACCTATTAATGACCCTGTTACAACTAAAACCTACTAATGACCCTGTTACAGATGAAACCACCTAATGACCCTGTTACAGATTAAACCTACTAATGACCCTGTTAAAGCTGAAACCTACTAATGACCCTGTTACAGATGAAACCACCTAATGACCCTGTTACAACTGAAACCTACTAATGACCCTGTTACAGCTGAAACCTAATAATGACCCTGATACAACTGAAACCTATTAATGACCCTGTTACAGATTAAACCTACTAATGACCCTGTTACAACTGAAACCTACTAATGACCCTGTTACAGATTAAACCTACTAATGACCCTGTTAAAGCTGAAACCTACTAATGACCCTGTTACATCTGAAACCTACTAATGACCCTGTTACAACTGAAACCTACTAATGACCCAGTTACTACAACTGAAACCTACTAATGACCCTGTTACAACTGAAACCTACTAATGACCCTGTTACAACTGACACCTACTAATGACCCTGTTACAACTGACACCTACTGATGACCCTGTTACAACTGAAACCTACTAATGACCCTGTTACAAATTAAACCTACTAATGACCCTGTTGCAACTAAAACCTACTAATGACCCTGTTACAACTGAAACCTAATAATGACCCTGTTACAGATGAAACCTAATAATGACCCTGTTACAGCTGAAACCACCTAATGACCCTGTTACAACTGAAACCTACTAATGACCCTGTTACAGATGAAACCTACTAATGACCCTGTTGCTACTAATGACCCTGTTGAGGCTGAAACCTACTAATGACCCTGTTACAACTGAAACCTACTAATGACCCTGATACAGCTGAAACCTATTAATGACCCTGTTACAGATTAAACCTACTAATGACCCTGTTACAACTAAAACCTACTAATGACCCTGTTACAGATTAAACCTACTAATGACACAGTTACAACTGAAACCTACTAATGACCCTGATACAGCTGAAACCTACTAATGACCCTGATACAGCTGAAACCTACTAATGACCCTGTTACAACTGAAACCTACTAATGACCCTGTTACAGCTGAAACCTATTAATGACCCTGTTACAACTAAAACCTACTAATGACCCTGTTACAGATTAAACCTATTAATGACCCTGTTACAACTAAAACCTACTAATGACCCTGTTACAGATGAAACCACCTAATGACCCTGTTACAGATTAAACCTACTAATGACCCTGTTAAAGCTGAAACCTACTAATGACCCTGTTACAGATGAAACCACCTAATGACCCTGTTACAACTGAAACCTACTAATGACCCTGTTACAGCTGAAACCTAATAATGACCCTGATACAACTGAAACCTATTAATGACCCTGTTACAGATTAAACCTACTAATGACCCTGTTACAACTGAAACCTACTAATGACCCTGTTACAGATTAAACCTACTAATGACCCTGTTAAAGCTGAAACCTACTAATGACCCTGTTACATCTGAAACCTACTAATGACCCTGTTACAACTGAAACCTACTAATGACCCAGTTACTACAACTGAAACCTACTAATGACCCTGTTACAACTGAAACCTACTAATGACCCTGTTACAACTGACACCTACTAATGACCCTGTTACAACTGACACCTACTGATGACCCTGTTACAACTGAAACCTACTAATGACCCTGTTACAGCTGAAACCTATTAATGACCCTGTTACAACTAAAACCTACTAATGACCCTGTTACAGATTAAACCTATTAATGACCCTGTTACAACTAAAACCTACTAATGACCCTGTTACAGATGAAACCACCTAATGACCCTGTTACAGATTAAACCTACTAATGACCCTGTTAAAGCTGAAACCTACTAATGACCCTGTTACAGATGAAACCACCTAATGACCCTGTTACAACTGAAACCTACTAATGACCCTGTTACAGCTGAAACCTAATAATGACCCTGATACAACTGAAACCTATTAATGACCCTGTTACAGATTAAACCTACTAATGACCCTGTTACAACTGAAACCTACTAATGACCCTGTTACAGATTAAACCTACTAATGACCCTGTTAAAGCTGAAACCTACTAATGACCCTGTTACATCTGAAACCTACTAATGACCCTGTTACAACTGAAACCTACTAATGACCCAGTTACTACAACTGAAACCTACTAATGACCCTGTTACAACTGAAACCTACTAATGACCCTGTTACAACTGACACCTACTAATGACCCTGTTACAACTGACACCTACTGATGACCCTGTTACAACTGAAACCTACGAATGACCCTGTTACAGATTAAACCTACTAATGACCCTGTTACTACAACTGAAACCTTATAATGACCCTGTTACAACTGAAACCTACTAATGACTATGTTACAGATGAAACCACCTAATGACCCTGTTACAACTGAAACCTACGAATGACCCTGTTACAAATTAAACCTACTAATGACCCTGTTGCAACTGAAACCTACTAATGACCCTGTTACAGCTGAAACCACCTAATGACCCTGTTACAACTGAAACCTACTAATGACCCTGTTACAGATGAAACCTACTAATGACCCTGTTGCTACTAATGACCCTGTTGAGGCTGAAACCTACTAATGACCCTGTTACAACTGAAACCTACTAATGATCCTGATACATCTGAAACCTACTAATGACCCTGTTACAACTGAAACCTACTAATGACTATGTTACAGATGAAACCACCTAATGACCCTGTTACAACTGAAACCTACAAATGACCCTGTTACAAATTAAACCTACTAATGACCCTGTTGCAACTGAAACCTACTAATGACCCTGTTACAGCTGAAACCACCTAATGACCCTGTTACAACTGAAACCTACTAATGACCCTGTTACAGATGAAACCTACTAATGACCCTGTTGCTACTAATGACCCTGTTGAGGCTGAAACCTACTAATGACCCTGTTACAACTGAAACCTACTAATGATCCTGATACATCTGAAACCTACTAATGACCCTGTTGAAGCTGAAACCTACTAATGACCCTGATACAGCTGAAACCTATTAATGACCCTGTTACAACTAAAACCTACTAATGACCCTGTTACAGATTAAACCTACTAATGACCCTGTTACAACTAAAACCTACTAATGACCCTGTTACAGATTAAACCTACTAATGACACAGTTACAGTTGAAACCACCTAATGACCCTGTTACATCTGAAACCTACTAATGACCCTGTTACAACTGCAACCTACTGACTCTGTTACAGCTGAAACCTACTAATGACCCTGTTACAGATGAAACCACCTAATGACCCTGTTACAGCTGAAACCTACTAATGACCCTGTTACAACTGAAACCTACTAATGACCCTGTTACAGCTGAAACCTAATAATGACCCTGATACAACTGAAACCTACTAATGACCCTGTTACAACTGAAAACTAATAATGACCCTGTTACAACTGAAACCTACTAATGACCAGGTTACAACTGAAACCTACTAATGACCTTGTTCCAACTTAAACCTACTAATGACCCTGATACAGCTGAAACCTACTAATGACCCTGTTACAGATTAAACCTACTAATGACCCTGTTACAACTAAAACCTACTAATGACCCTGTTACAGATTAAACCTACTAATGACCCTGTTAAAGCTGAAACCTACTAATGACCCTGTTACAACTGCAAACTACTAATGACTCTGTTACAGCTGAAACCTACTAATGACCCTGTTACAGCTGAAACCTACTAATGACCCTGTTACAACTGAAACCTACTAATGACCCAGTTACTACAACTGAAACCTACTAATGACCCTGTTACAACTGACACCTACTGATGACCCTGTTACAACTGAAACCTACGAATGACCCTGTTACAAATTAAACCTACTAATGACCCTGTTGCAACTAAAACCTACTAATGACCCTGTTACAACTGAAACCTAATAATGACCCTGTTACAGATGAAACCTAATAATGACCCTGTTACAGCTGAAACCACCTAATGACCCTGTTACAACTGAAACCTACTAATGACCCTGTTACAGATGAAACCTACTAATGACCCTGTTGCTACTAATGACCCTGTTGAGGCTGAAACCTACTAATGACCCTGTTACAACTGAAACCTACTAATGACCCTGATACAGCTGAAACCTATTAATGACCCTGTTACAGATTAAACCTACTAATGACCCTGTTACAACTAAAACCTACTAATGACCCTGTTACAGATTAAACCTACTAATGACACAGTTACAACTGAAACCTACTAATGACCCTGATACAGCTGAAACCTACTAATGACCCTGATACAGCTGAAACCTACTAATGACCCTGTTACAACTGAAACCTACTAATGACCCTGTTACAGCTGAAACCTATTAATGACCCTGTTACAACTAAAACCTACTAATGACCCTGTTACAGATTAAACCTATTAATGACCCTGTTACAACTAAAACCTACTAATGACCCTGTTACAGATGAAACCACCTAATGACCCTGTTACAGATTAAACCTACTAATGACCCTGTTAAAGCTGAAACCTACTAATGACCCTGTTACAGATGAAACCACCTAATGACCCTGTTACAACTGAAACCTACTAATGACCCTGTTACAGCTGAAACCTAATAATGACCCTGATACAACTGAAACCTATTAATGACCCTGTTACAGATTAAACTTACTAATGACCCTGTTACAACTGAAACCTACTAATGACCCTGTTACAGATTAAACCTACTAATGACCCTGTTAAAGCTGAAACCTACTAATGACCCTGTTACATCTGAAACCTACTAATGACCCTGTTACAACTGCAAACTACTAATGACCCTGTTACAGCTGAAACCTACTAATGACCCTGTTACAACTGAAACCTACTAATGACCCAGTTACTACAACTGAAACCTACTAATGACCCTGTTACAACTGAAACCTACTAATGACCCTGTTACAACTGACACCTACTAATGACCCTGTTACAACTGACACCTACTGATGACCCTGTTACAACTGAAACCTACGAATGACCCTGTAACAGATGAAACCTACTAATGACCCTGTTACTACAACTGAAACCTTATAATGACCCTGTTACAACTGAAACCTACTAATGACTATGTTACAGATGAAACCACCTAATGACCCTGTTACAACTGAAACCTACGAATGACCCTGTTACAAATTAAACCTACTAATGACCCTGTTGCAACTGAAACCTACTAATGACCCTGTTACAACTGAAACCTAATAATGACCCTGTTACAGATGAAACCTAATAATGACCCTGTTACAGCTGAAACCACCTAATGACCCTGTTACAACTGAAACCTACTAATGACCCTGTTACAGATGAAACCTACTAATGACCCTGTTGCTACTAATGACCCTGTTGAGGCTGAAACCTACTAATGACCCTGATACAACTGAAACCTATTAATGACCCTGTTACAGATTAAACCTACTAATGACCCTGTTAAAGCTGAAACCTACTAATGACCCTGTTACATCTGAAACCTACTAATGACCCTGTTACAACTGCAACCTACTAATGACTCTGTTACAGCTGAAACCTACTAATGACCCTGTTACAGCTGAAACCTACTAATGACCCTGTTACAACTGAAACCTACTAATGACCCTGTTACAGATGAAACCACCTAATGACCCTGTTACAACTGAAACCTACTAATGACCCTGTTACATCTGAAACCTACTAATGACCCTGTTACAACTGCAACCTACCAATGACCCTGTTACAGATGAAACCACCTAATGACCCTGTTACAACTGAAACCTACTAATGACTCTGTTACAGCTGAAACATACTAATGACCCTGTTACAACTGCAACCTACTAATGACCCTGTTACAGATGAAACCACCTAATGACCCTGTTACAACTGAAACCTACTAATGACCCTGTTACAGATGAAACCACCTAATGACCCTGTTACAACTGAAACCTACTAATGACCCTGTTACATCTGAAACCTACTAATGACCCTGTTACAACTGTAACCTACTAATGACTCTGTTACAGCTGAAACCTACTAATGACCCTGTTACAACTGCAACCTACTAATGACCCTGTTACAGATGAAACCACCTAATGACCCGGTTACAGCTGAAACCTACTAATGACCCTGTTAAAGCTGAAACCTATTAATGACTCTGTTACAGATGAAACCACCTAATGACCCTGTTACAGCTGAAACCTACTAATGACCCTGTTACAGATGAAACCTACTAATGACCCTGTTACTACAACTGAAACCTAATAATGACCCTGTTACAACTGAAACCTACTAATGACTATGTTACAGATGAAACCACCTAATGACCCTGTTACAACTGAAACCTACGAATGACCCTGTTACAAATTAAACCTACTAATTACCCTGTTACAGATTAAACCTACTAATGACCCTGTTACAGATGAAACCACCTAATGACCCGGTTACAGCTGAAACCTACTAATGACCCTGTTACAGCTGAAACCTATTAATGACCCTGTTACAGATGAAACCACCTAATGACCCTGTTACAGCTGAAACCTACTAATGACCCTGTTACAACTGAAACCTACTAATGACCCAGTTACTACAACTGAAACCTTCTAATGACCCTGTTACAACTGCAACCTACTAATGACCCTGTTACAGATGAAACCACCTAATGACCCTGTTACAGCTGAAACCTACGAATGACCCTGTTACAAATTAAACCTACTAATGACCCTGTTACAACTGAAACCTACTAATGACCCTGTTACAACTAAAACCTACTAATGACCCTTTTCCAACTGAAACCTACGAATGACCCTGTTACAGATGAAACCTACTAATGACCCTGTTACAACTGAAACCTACTAATGACTATGTTACAGATGAAGCCACCTAATGACCCTGTTACATCTGAAACCTACGAATGACCCTGTTACAGATGAAACCTACTAATGACCCTGTTACTACAACTGAAACCTTATAATGACCCTGTTACAACTGAAACCTACTAATGACTATGTTACAGATGAAACCACCTAATGACCCTGTTACAACTGAAACCTACGAATGACCCTGTTACAAATTAAACCTACTAATGACCCTGTTGCAACTGAAACCTACTAATGACCCTGTTACAACTGAAACCTAATAATGACCCTGTTACAGATGAAACCTAATAATGACCCTGTTACAGCTGAAACCACCTAATGACCCTGTTACAACTGAAACCTACTAATGACGCTGTTACAGATGAAACCTACTAATGACCCTGTTGCTACTAATGACCCTGTTGAGGCTGAAACCTACTAATGACACTGTTACAGCTGAAACTACCTACTGACCCTGTTACAACTGAAATCTACTAATGACCCAGTTAGAGCTGAAACCACATAATGACCCTGTTACAACTGAAACCTAATAATTGACCCTGTTACAACTGAAACCTACTAATGACCCTGTTACAACTGAAACCTACTAATGACCCTGTTACAATTGAAACCTACTAATGACCCTGTTACAGATTAAACCTACTAATGACCCTGTTACAGATGAAACCACCTAATGATCCTGTTACAACTGAAACCTACGAATGACCCTGTTACAACTGAAACCTACTAATGACCCTGTTACAGATTAAACCTACTAATGACCCTGTTACAGATGAAACCATCTAATGACCCTGTTACAACTGAAACCTACGAATGACCCTGTTACAGATGAAACCACCTAATGACCCTGTTACAACTGAAACCTACTAATGACCCTGTTACAACTAAAACCTACTAATGACCCTGTTACAGATTAAACCTATTAATGACCCTGTTACAACTAAAACCTACTAATGACCCTGTTACAGATGAAACCACCTAATGACCCTGTTACAACTGAAACCTACTAATGACCCTGTTACAGCTGAAACCTAATAATGACCCTGATACAACTGAAACCTATTAATGACCCTGTTACAGATTAAACCTACTAATGACCCTGTTAAAGCTGAAACCTACTAATGACCCTGTTACAGATGAAACCACCTAATGACCCTGTTACAACTGAAACCTACTAATGACCCTGTTACAGCTGAAACCTAATAATGACCCTGATACAACTGAAACCTATTAATGACCCTGTTACAGATTAAACCTACTAATGACCCTGTTAAAGCTGAAACCTACTAATGACCCTGTTACAGATGAAACCACCTAATGACCCTGTTACAACTGAAACCTACTAATGACCCTGTTACAGCTGAAACCTACTAATGACCCTGATACAACTGAAACCTATTAATGACCCTGTTACAGATTAAACCTACTAATGACCCTGTTAAAGCTGAAACCTACTAATGACCCTGTTACAGATGAAACCACCTAATGACCCTGTTACAACTGAAACCTACTAATGACCCTGTTACAGCTGAAACCTATTAATGACCCTGTTACAGATTAAACCTACTAATGACCCTGTTACAACTGAAACCTACTAATGACCCTGTTACAGATTAAACCTACTAATGACCCTGTTAAAGCTGAAACCTACTAATGACCCTGTTACATCTGAAACCTACTAATGACCCTGTTACAACTGCAAACTACTAATGACCCTGTTACAGCGGAAACCTACTAATGACCCTGTTACAACTGAAACCTACTAATGACCCAGTTACTACAACTGAAACCTACTAATGACCCTGTTACAACTGAAACCTACTAATGACCCTGTTACAACTGACACCTACTGATGACCCTGTTACAACTGAAACCTACGAATGACCCTGTAACAGATGAAACCTACTAATGACCCTGTTACTACAACTGAAACCTTATAATGACCCTGTTACAACTGAAACCTACTAATGACTATGTTACAGATGAAACCACCTAATGACTCTGTTACAACTGAAACCTACGAATGACCCTGTTACAAATTAAACCTACTAATGACCCTGTTGCAACTGAAACCTACTAATGACCCTGTTACAACTGAAACCTAATAATGACCCTGTTACAGATGAAACCTAATAATGACCCTGTTACAGCTGAAACCACCTAATGACCCTGTTACAACTGAAACCTACTAATGACCCTGTTACAGATGAAACCTACTAATGACCCTGTTGCTACTAATGACCCTGTTGAGGCTGAAACCTACTAATGACCCTGATACAGCTGAAACCTATTAATGATCCTGTTACAGATTAAACCTACTAATGACCCTGTTAAAGCTGAAACCTACTAATGACCCTGTTACATCTGAAACCTACTAATGACCCTGTTACAACTGCAACCTACTAATGACTCTGTTACAGCTGAAACCTACTAATGACCCTGTTACAGATGAAACCACCTAATGACCCTGTTACAACTGAAACCTACTAATGACCCTTTTCCAACTGAAACCTACTAATGACCCTGTTACAGATGAAACCTACTAATGACCCTGTTACTACAACTGAAACCTTATAATGACCCTGTTACAACTGAAACCTACTAACGACTATGTTACAGATGAAACCACCTAATGACCCTGTTACAACTGAAACCTACGAATGACCCTGTTACAAATTAAACCTACTAATGACCCTGTTACAGATTAAACCTACTAATGACCCTGTTACAGATGAAACCACCTAATGACCCTGTTACAGCTGAAACCTACTAATGACCCTGTTACAACTGAAACCTACTAATGACCCAGTTACTACAACTGAAACCTTCTAATGACCCTGTTACAACTGCAACCTACTAATGACCCTGTTACAGATGAAACCACCTAATGACCCTGTTACATCTGAAACCTACGAATGACCCTGTTACAAATTAAACCTACTAATGACCCTGTTACAACTGAAACCTACTAATGACCCTGTTACAACTAAAACCTACTAATGACCCTTTTCCAACTGAAACCTACGAATGACCCTGTTACAGATGAAACCTACTAATGACCCTGTTACTACAACTGAAACCTTATAATGACCCTGTTACAACTGAAACCTACTAATGACTATGTTACAGATGAAACCACCTAATGACCCTGTTACATCTGAAACCTACGAATGACCCTGTTACAGATGAAACCTACTAATGACCCTGTTACTACAACTGAAACCTTATAATGACCCTGTTACAACTGAAACCTACTAATGACTATGTTACAGATGAAACCACCTAATGACCCTGTTACAACTGAAACCTACGAATGACCCTGTTACAAATTAAACCTACTAATGACCCTGTTGCAACTGAAACCTACTAATGACCCTGTTACAACTGAAACCTAATAATGACCCTGTTACAGATGAAACCTAATAATGACCCTGTTACAGCTGAAACCACCTAATGACCCTGTTACAACTGAAACCTACTAATGACCCTGTTACAGATGAAACCTAATAATGACCCTGTTACAGCTGAAACCACCTAATGACCCTGTTACAACTGAAACCTACTAATGACCCTGTTACAGATGAAACCTACTAATGACCCTGTTGCTACTAATGACCCTGTTGAGGCTGAAACCTACTAATGACACTGTTACAGCTGAAACCACATAATGACCCTGTTACAACTGAAACCTAATAATTGACCCTGTTACAACTGAAACCTACTAATGACCCTGTTACAACTGAAACGTACTAATGACCCTGTTACAGATTAAACCTACTAATGACCCTGTTACAGATGAAACCACCTAATGATCCTGTTACAACTGAAACCTACGAATGACCCTGTTACAACTGAAACCTACTAATGACCCTGTTACAGATTAAACCTACTAATGACCCTGTTACAGATGAAACCACCTAATGACCCTGTTACAACTGAAACCTACGAATGACCCTGTTACAGATGAAACCACCTAATGACCCTGTTACAACTGAAACCTACTAATGACCCTGTTACAACTAAAACCTACTAATGACCCTGTTACAGATTAAACCTATTAATGACCCTGTTACAACTAAAACCTACTAATGACCCTGTTACAGATGAAACCACCTAATGACCCTGTTACAACTGAAACCTACTAATGACCCTGTTACAGCTGAAACCTAATAATGACTCTGATACAACTGAAACCTATTAATGACCCTGTTACAGATTAAACCTACTAATGACCCTGTTAAAGCTGAAACCTACTAATGACCCTGTTACAGATGAAACCACCTAATGACCCTGTTACAACTGAAACCTACTAATGACCCTGTTACAGCTGAAACCTAATAATGACCCTGATACAACTGAAACCTATTAATGACCCTGTTACAGATTAAACCTACTAATGACCCTGTTAAAGCTGAAACCTACTAATGACCCTGTTACAGATGAAACCACCTAATGACCCTGTTACAACTGAAACCTACTAATGACCCTGTTACATCTGAAACCTACTAATGACCCTGTTACAACTGCAAACTACTAATGACCCTGGTACAGCTGAAACCTACTAATGACCCTGTTACAACTGAAACCTACTAATGACCCAGTTACTACAACTGAAACCTACTAATGACCCTGTTACAACTGAAACCTACTAATGACCCTGTTACAACTGACACCTACTAATGACCCTGTTACAACTGACACCTACTGATGACCCTGTTACAACTGCAACCTACTAATGACTCTGTTACAGCTGAAACCTACTAATGACCCTGTTACAGATGAAACCACCTAATGACCCTGTTACAACTGAAACCTACTAATGACCCTTTTCCAACTGAAACCTACTAATGACCCTGTTACAGATGAAACCTACTAATGACCCTGTTACTACAACTGAAACCTTATAATGACCCTGTTACAACTGAAACCTACTAACGACTATGTTACAGATGAAACCACCTAATGACCCTGTTACAACTGAAACCTACGAATGACCCTGTTACAAATTAAACCTACTAATGACCCTGTTACAGATTAAACCTACTAATGACCCTGTTACAGATGAAACCACCTAATGACCCTGTTACAGCTGAAACCTACTAATGACCCTGTTACAACTGAAACCTACTAATGACCCAGTTACTACAACTGAAACCTTCTAATGACCCTGTTACAACTGCAACCTACTAATGACCCTGTTACAGATGAAACCACCTAATGACCCTGTTACATCTGAAACCTACGAATGACCCTGTTACAAATTAAACCTACTAATGACCCTGTTACAACTGAAACCTACTAATGACCCTGTTACAACTAAAACCTACTAATGACCCTTTTCCAACTGAAACCTACGAATGACCCTGTTACAGATGAAACCTACTAATGACCCTGTTACTACAACTGAAACCTTATAATGACCCTGTTACAACTGAAACCTACTAATGACTATGTTACAGATGAAACCACCTAATGACCCTGTTACATCTGAAACCTACGAATGACCCTGTTACAGATGAAACCTACTAATGACCCTGTTACTACAACTGAAACCTTATAATGACCCTGTTACAACTGAAACCTACTAATGACTATGTTACAGATGAAACCACCTAATGACCCTGTTACAACTGAAACCTACGAATGACCCTGTTACAAATTAAACCTACTAATGACCCTGTTGCAACTGAAACCTACTAATGACCCTGTTACAACTGAAACCTAATAATGACCCTGTTACAGATGAAACCTAATAATGACCCTGTTACAGCTGAAACCACCTAATGACCCTGTTACAACTGAAACCTACTAATGACCCTGTTACAGATGAAACCTAATAATGACCCTGTTACAGCTGAAACCACCTAATGACCCTGTTACAACTGAAACCTACTAATGACCCTGTTACAGATGAAACCTACTAATGACCCTGTTGCTACTAATGACCCTGTTGAGGCTGAAACCTACTAATGACACTGTTACAGCTGAAACCACATAATGACCCTGTTACAACTGAAACCTAATAATTGACCCTGTTACAACTGAAACCTACTAATGACCCTGTTACAACTGAAACCTACTAATGACCCTGTTACAGATTAAACCTACTAATGACCCTGTTACAGATGAAACCACCTAATGATCCTGTTACAACTGAAACCTACGAATGACCCTGTTACAACTGAAACCTACTAATGACCCTGTTACAGATTAAACCTACTAATGACCCTGTTACAGATGAAACCACCTAATGACCCTGTTACAACTGAAACCTACGAATGACCCTGTTACAGATGAAACCACCTAATGACCCTGTTACAACTGAAACCTACTAATGACCCTGTTACAACTAAAACCTACTAATGACCCTGTTACAGATTAAACCTATTAATGACCCTGTTACAACTAAAACCTACTAATGACCCTGTTACAGATGAAACCACCTAATGACCCTGTTACAACTGAAACCTACTAATGACCCTGTTACAGCTGAAACCTAATAATGACCCTGATACAACTGAAACCTATTAATGACCCTGTTACAGATTAAACCTACTAATGACCCTGTTAAAGCTGAAACCTACTAATGACCCTGTTACAGATGAAACCACCTAATGACCCTGTTACAACTGAAACCTACTAATGACCCTGTTACAGCTGAAACCTAATAATGACCCTGATACAACTGAAACCTATTAATGACCCTGTTACAGATTAAACCTACTAATGACCCTGTTAAAGCTGAAACCTACTAATGACCCTGTTACAGATGAAACCACCTAATGACCCTGTTACAACTGAAACCTACTAATGACCCTGTTACATCTGAAACCTACTAATGACCCTGTTACAACTGCAAACTACTAATGACCCTGGTACAGCTGAAACCTACTAATGACCCTGTTACAACTGAAACCTACTAATGACCCAGTTACTACAACTGAAACCTACTAATGACCCTGTTACAACTGAAACCTACTAATGACCCTGTTACAACTGACACCTACTAATGACCCTGTTACAACTGACACCTACTGATGACCCTGTTACAACTGAAACCTACGAATGACCCTGTAACAGATGAAACCTACTAATGACCCTGTTACTACAACTGAAACCTTATAATGACCCTGTTACAACTGAAACCTACTAATGACTATGTTACAGATGAAACCACCTAATGACCCTGTTACAACTGAAACCTACGAATGACCCTGTTACAAATTAAACCTACTAATGACCCTGTTGCAACTGAAACCTACTAATGACCCTGTTACAACTGAAACCTAATAATGACCCTGTTACAGATGAAACCTAATAATGACCCTGTTACAGCTGAAACCACCTAATGACCCTGTTACAACTGAAACCTACTAATGACCCTGTTACAGATGAAACCTACTAATGACCCTGTTGCTACTAATGACCCTGTTGAGGCTGAAACCTACTAATGACCCTGTTACAGCTGAAACCTACTAATGACCCTGATACAGCTGAAACCTATTAATGACCCTGTTACAACTAAAACCTACTAATGACCCTGTTACAGATTAAACCTACTAATGACCCTGTTAAAGCTGAAACCTACTAATGACCATGTTACATCTGAAACCTACTAATGACCCTGTTACAACTGCAACCTACTAATGACTCTGTTACAGCTGAAACCTACTAATGACCCTGTTACAGCTGAAACCTACTAATGACCCTGTTACAACTGAAACCTACTAATGACCCTGTTACAGATGAAACCACCTAATGACCCTGTTACAACTGAAACCTACTAATGACCCTGTTACATCTGAAACCTACTAATGACCCTGTTACAACTGCAACCTACTAATGACTCTGTTACAGCTGAAACCTACTAATGACCCTGTTACAACTGCAACCTACTAATGACCCTGTTACAGATGAAACCACCTAATGACCCTGTTACAACTGAAACCTACTAATGACCCTGTTACAGATGAAACCACCTAATGACCCTGTTACAACTGAAACCTACTAATGACCCTGTTACATCTGAAACCTACTAATGACCCTGTTACAACTGCAACCTACTAATGACTCTGTTACAGCTGAAACCTACTAATGACCCTGTTACAACTGCAACCTACTAATGACCCTGTTACAGATGAAACCTACTAATGACCCAGTTACTACAACTGAAACCTTCTAATGACCCTGTTACAACTGCAACCTACTAATGACCCTGTTACAGATGAAACCACCTAATGACCCTGTTACATCTGAAACCTACGAATGACCCTGTTACAAATTAAACCTACTAATATACCCTGTTGCAACTGAAACCTACTAATGACCCTGTTACAACTGAAACCTAATAATGACCCTTTTCCAACTGAAACCTACGAATGACCCTGTTACAGATGAAACCTACTAATGACCCTGTTACTACAACTGAAACCTTATAATGACCCTGTTACAACTGAAACCTACTAATGACTATGTTACAGATGAAACCACCTAATGACCCTGTTACAACTGAAACCTACGAATGACCCTGTTACAAATTAAACCTATTAATGACCCTGTTACAGATTAAACCTACTAATGACCCTGTTACAGATGAAACCACCTAATGACCCGGTTACAGCTGAAACCTACTAATGACCCTGTTACAGCTGAAACCTATTAATGACCCTGTTACAGATGAAACCACCTAATGACCCTGTTACAGCTGAAACCTACTAATGACCCTGTTACAACTGAAACCTACTAATGACCCAGTTACTACAACTGAAACCTTCTAATGACCCTGTTACAACTGCAACCTACTAATGACCCTGTTACAGATGAAACCACCTAATGACCCTGTTACATCTGAAACCTACGAATGACCCTGTTACAAATTAAACCTACTAATGACCCTGTTACAACTGAAACCTACTAATGACCCTGTTACAACTAAAACCTACTAATGACCCTTTTCCAACTGAAACCTACGAATGACCCTGTTACAGATGAAACCTACTAATGACCCTGTTACTACAACTGAAACCTTATAATGACCCTGTTACAACTGAAACCTACTAATGACTATGTTACAGATGAAACCACCTAATGACCCTGTTACATCTGAAACCTACGAATGACCCTGTTACAGATGAAACCTACTAATGACCCTGTTACTACAACTGAAACCTTATAATGACCCTGTTACAACTGAAACCTACTAATGACTATGTTACAGATGAAACCACCTAATGACCCTGTTACAACTGAAACCTACAAATGACCCTGTTACAAATTAAACCTACTAATGACCCTGTTGCAACTGAAACCTACTAATGACCCTGTTACAACTGAAACCTAATAATGACCCTGTTACAGCTGAAACCACCTAATGACCCTGTTACAACTGAAACCTACTAATGACCCTGTTACAGATGAAACCTACTAATGACCCTGTTGCTACTAATGACCCTGTTGAGGCTGAAACCTACTAATGACACTGTTACAGCTGAAACTACCTACTGACCCTGTTACAACTGAAATCTACTAATGACCCAGTTAGAGCTGAAACCACATAATGACCCTGTTACAACTGAAACCTAATAATTGACCCTGTTACAACTGAAACCTACTAATGACCCTGTTACAACTGAAACCTACTAATGACCCTGTTACAACTGAAACCTACTAATGACCCTGTTACAGATTAAACCTACTAATGACCCTGTTACAGATGAAACCACCTAATGATCCTGTTACAACTGAAACCTACGAATGACCCTGTTACAACTGAAACCTACTAATGACCCTGTTACAGATTAAACCTACTAATGACCCTGTTACAGATGAAACCACCTAATGACCCTGTTACAACTGAAACCTACGAATGACCCTGTTACAGATGAAACCACCTAATGACCCTGTTACAACTGAAACCTACTAATGACCCTGTTACAACTGAAACCTACGAATGACCAAGTTACAGATGAAACCACCTAATGACCCTGTTACAACTGAAACCAACGAATGACCCTGTTACAAATTAAACCTACTAATGCCCCTGTTACAACTGAAACCTACTAATGACCCTGTTACAACTGAAACCTACAAATGACCCTGTTACAGATGAAACCTACTATTGACCCTGTTATAGATTAAACCTACTATTGACCCTGTTACAACTAAAACCTACTAAGAACCATGTTACAACTGAAACCTATTCATGACCATGATGCATCTGAAACCTACTAATGACCATGTTACAACTGAAACCTACTCATGACCCTGTTATAAATGAAACCTACTAATGCCCCTCTTACAACTGAAACCTACTAATGATCCTGTTACAACTGAAAGCTACTAATGACCCTGTTACAGATTAAACCTAATAATGACCCTGTTGCTACTAATGACCCTGTTACAGCTGAAACCTACTAATGACCCTGTTGCTACTAATGACAATGTTGAGGCTGAAACCTATGAATGACCCTGTTACAGATGAAACCACCTAATGACCCTGTTACAACTGAAACCAACGAATGACCCTGTTACAAATTAAACCTACTAATGCCCCTGTTACAACTGAAACATACTAATGACCCTGTTACAACTGAAACCTACAAATGACCCTGTTACAGATGAAACCACCTAATGACCCTGTTACAGCTGAAACCTACTAATTGACCCTGTTACAACTGAAACCTACTAATGACCCTGTTACAGATGAAACCTACTACTGACCCTTTTACAACTGAAACCTACTAATGACCCTGTTACAACTGAAACCTACTAATGACCCTGTTACAACTGACACCTACTAATGACCATGTTACTAGAACTGAAACATACTAATGATCCTGTTACAGATTAAACCTACTAATGACCATGTTACAACTGAAACCTACTAATGACCCTGTTACAACTGAAACCTACGAATGGCCCTGTTACAGATGAAACCTATTAATGACCCTGTTGCTACTAATGACCCTGTTACAGCTGAAACCTACTAATGACCCTGTTGCTACTAATGACCCTGTTGAGGCTGAAACCTACTAATGACCATGTTACAGCTGACACCACCTAATGACCCTGTTACAACTGAAACCTACTAATGACCCAGTTACAGCTGAAACCATCTAATGACCCTGTTACAACTGAAACCTACTAATGACCCTGTTATATATTAAACCTACTAATGACCTTGTTACAGATGAAACCTACTAATGACCCTGTTACTAGAACTGAAACTTACTAATGATCCTGTTGCAGATTAAACCTACTAATGACCCTGTTACAACTGAAACCTACTAATGACCCTGTTACAGCTGAAACCTACTAATGACCCTGTTACAACTGAAACCTACAAATGACCCTGTTACAGATGAAACCAACTAATGACCCTGTTACAGCTGAAACCTACTAATGACCCTGTTAAAACTGAAACCTACTAATGACCCCTTTACAGCTGAAACCTACTAATGACCCTGTTACAACTGAAACCTACTAATGACCCTGTTACAGATTAAACCTACTAATGACCCTGTTACAACTGAAACCTACTAATGACCCTGTTACAGATGAAACCTACTAATGACCCTGTTACTACAACTGAAACCTTCTAATGACCCTGTTACAACTGAAACCTACTAATGACCCTGTTACAGATGAAACCACCTAATGACCCTGTTACAACTGAAACCTACGAATGACCCTGTTACAAATTAAACCTACTAATGACCCTGTTACAACTGAAACCTACTAATGACCCTGTTACAACTGAAACCTACTAATGACCCTGTTACAGCTGAAACCTACCAATGACCCTGTTACAGATTAAACCTACTAATGACCCTGTTACAACTGAAACCACCTAATGATCCTGTTACAACTGAAACCTACTAATGACCCTGTTACAGCTGAAACCTACTAATGACCCTGTTGCTACCAATGACCCTGTTGAGGCTGAAACCTACTAATGACCCTGTTACAGCTGAAACCACCTAATGACCCTGTTACAACTGAAACCTACTAATGACCCTGTTACAGATGAAACCTACTATTGACCCTGTTACAGCTTAAACCTACTAATTGACCCTGTTACAACTGAAACCTACTAATGGCCCTGTTACAGCTGAAACCTACTAATGACCCTGTTACAACTGAATCATACTAATGACCCTGTTACTACAACTGAAACCTACTAATGATCCTGTTACAGATTAAACCTACTAATGACCCTGTTACAACTGAAACCTACTAATGACCCTGTTACAACTGAAACCTACTAATTAATTTGTTACATCTGAAACCTACTAATGACCTTGTTATAGATTTAAACCTACTAATGACCCTGTTACATCTGAAACCTACTAATGACCTTGTTATAGATTAAACCTACTAATGACCCTGTTATAAATGAAACCTACTAATGCCCCTCCTACAACTGAAACCTACTAATGATCCTGTTACAACTGAAACCTACTAATGACCCTGTTACAGATGAAACCACCTAATGACCCTGTTACATCTGAAACCTACTAATGACCCTGTTACAGCTGAAACCTACTAATGACCCTGTTGCTACTAATGACCCTTTTGAGGCTGAAACCTACTAATGACCCTGTTACAGCTGAAACCTACTAATGACCCTGTTACAGATGAAACCTACAAATGACCCTGTTATAGCTGAAACCTACTAATTGACCCTGTTACAACTGAAACCTACTAATGACCCTGTTACAGATGAAACCTACTAATGACCCTGTTACAACTGAAACCTACTAATGACCCTGTTGAGGCTGAAACCTACTAATGACCCTGTTACAACTGAAACCTACTAATGACATTGTTACAACTGAAACCTACTAATGAACCTGTTACAGATGAAACCTACTAATGACCCTGTTACAGCTGAAACCTACTAATTGACCCTGTTACAACTGAAACCTACTAATGACCCTGTTACAGCTGAAACCTACTAATGACCCTGTTACAACTGACACCTACTAATGACCCTGTTATTACAACTGAAACCTACTAATGATCCTGTTACAGATTAAACCTACTAATGACCCTGTTACAACTGAAACCTCCTACTGACCCTTTTACAACTGAAACCTACTAATGACCCTGTTACAACTGAAACCTACTAATGACCCTGTTACAACTGACACCTACTAATGACCATGTTACTAGAACTGAAACCTACTAATGATCCTGTTACAGATTAAACCTACTAATGACCATGTTACAACTGAAACCTACTAATGACCCTGTTACAACTGAAACCTACGAATGGCCCTGTTACAGATGAAACCTATTAATGACCCTGTTGCTACTAATGACCCTGTTACAGCTGAAACCTACTAATGACCCTGTTACTACTAATGACCTTGTTGAGGCTGAAACCTACTAATGACCCTGTTACAGCTGAAACCACCTAATGACCCTGTTACTAGAACTGAAACTTACTAATGATCCTGTTACAGATTAAACCTACTAATGACCCTGTTACTAGAACTGAAACTTACTAATGATCCTGTTACAGATTAAACCAACTAATGACCCTGTTACAGCTGAAACCTACTAATGACCCTGTTAAAACTGAAACCTACTAATGACCCCTTTACAGCTGAAACCTACTAATGACCCTGATACAACTGAAACCTACTAATGACCCTGTTACAACTGAAACCTACTAATGACCCTGTTACAGATTAAACCTACTAATGACCCTGTTACAACTGAAACCTACTAATGACCCTGTTACAGATGAAACCTACTAATGACCCTGTTACTACAACTGAAACCTTCTAATGACCCTGTTACAACTGAAACCTACTAATGACCCTGTTACAGATGAAACCACCTAATGACCCTGTTACAACTGAAACCTACGAATGACCCTGTTACAAATTAAACCTACTAATGACCCTGTTACAACTGAAACCTACTAATGACCCTGTTACAACTGAAACCTACTAATGACCCTGTTACAGCTGAAACCTACTAATGACCCTGTTACAGATTAAACCTACTAATGACCCTGTTACAACTGAAACCACCTAATGATCCTGTTACAACTGAAACCTACTAATGACCCTGTTACAGCTGAAACCTACTAATGACCCTGTTGCTACCAATGACCCTGTTGAGGCTGAAACCTACTAATGACCCTGTTACAGCTGAAACCACCTAATGACCCTGTTACAACTGAAACCTACTAATGACCCTGTTACAGATTAAACCTACTATTGACCCTGTTACAGCTTAAACCTACTAATTGACCCTGTTACAACTGAAACCTACTAATGGCCCTGTTACAGCTGAAACCTACTAATGACCCTGTTACAACTGAATCATACTAATGACCCTGTTACTACAACTGAAACCTACTAATGATCCTGTTACAGATTAAACCCACTAATGACACTGTTACAACTGAAACCTACTAATGACCCTGTTACAACTGAAACCTACTAATTAATTTGTTACATCTGAAACCTACTAATGACCTTGTTATAGATTTAAACCTACTAATGACCATGTTACATCTGAAACCTACTAATGACCTTGTTATAGATTAAACCTACGAATGACCCTGTTATAAATGAAACCTACTAATGCCCCTCCTACAACTGAAACCTACTAATGATCCTGTTACAACTGAAACCTACTAATGACCCTGTTACAGATGAAACCACCTAATGACCCTGTTACATCTGAAACCTACTAATGACCCTGTTACAGCTGAAACCTACTAATGACCCTGTTGCTACTAATGACCCTTTTGAGGCTGAAACCTACTAATGACCCTGTTACAGCTGAAACCTACTAATGACCCTGTTACAGATGAAACCTACAAATGACCCTGTTATAGCTGAAACCTACTAATTGACCCTGTTACAACTGAAACCTACTAATGACCCTGTTACAGATGAAACCTACTAATGACCCTGTTACAACTGAAACCTACTAATGACCCTGTTGAGGCTGAAACCTACTAATGACCCTGTTACAACTGAAACCTACTAATGACATTGTTACAACTGAAACCTACTAATGAACCTGTTACAGATGAAACCTACTAATGACCCTGTTACAGCTGAAACCTACTAATTGACCCTGTTACAACTGAAACCTACTAATGACCCTGTTACAGCTGAAACCTACTAATGACCCTGTTACAACTGACACCTACTAATGACCCTGTTACTACAACTGAAACCTACTAATGATCCTGTTACAGATTAAACCTACTAATGACCCTGTTACAACTGAAACCTACTACTGACCCTTTACAACTGAAACCTACTAATGACCCTGTTACAACTGAAACCTACTAATGACCCTGTTACAACTGACACCTACTAATGACCATGTTACTAGAACTGAAACCTACTAATGATCCTGTTACAGATTAAACCTACTAATGACCATGTTACAACTGAAACCTACTAATGACCCTGTTACAACTGAAACCTACGAATGGCCCTGTTACAGATGAAACCTATTAATGACCCTGTTGCTACTAATGACCCTGTTACAGCTGAAACCTACTAATGACCCTGTTACTACTAATGACCTTGTTGAGGCTGAAACCTACTAATGACCCTGTTACAGCTGAAACCACCTAATGACCCTGTTACTAGAACTGAAACTTACTAATGATCCTGTTACAGATTAAACCTACTAATGACCCTGTTACTAGAACTGAAACTTACTAATGATCCTGTTACAGATTAAACCAACTAATGACCCTGTTACAGCTGAAACCTACTAATGACCCTGTTAAAACTGAAACCTACTAATGACCCCTTTACAGCTGAAACCTACTAATGACCCTGATACAACTGAAACCTACTAATGACCCTGTTACAACTGAAACCTACTAATGACCCTGTTACAGATTAAACCTACTAATGACCCTGTTACAACTGAAACCTACTAATGACCCTGTTACAGATGAAACCTACTAATGACCCTGTTACTACAACTGAAACCTTCTAATGACCCTGTTACAACTGAAACCTACTAATGACCCTGTTACAGATGAAACCACCTAATGACCCTGTTGCAACTGAAACCTACGAATGACCCTGTTACAAATTAAACCTACTAATGACCCTGTTACAACTGAAACCTACTAATGACCCTGTTACAACTGAAACCTACTAATGACCCTGTTACAGCTGAAACCTACTAATGACCCTGTTACAGATTAAACCTACTAATGACCCTGTTACAACTGAAACCACCTAATGATCCTGTTACAACTGAAACCTACTAATGACCCTGTTACAGCTGAAACCTACTAATGACCCTGTTGCTACCAATGACCCTGTTGAGGCTGAAACCTACTAATGACCCTGTTACAGCTGAAACCACCTAATGACCCTGTTACAACTGAAACCTACTAATGACCCTGTTACAGATTAAACCTACTATTGACCCTGTTACAGCTTAAACCTACTAATTGACCCTGTTACAACTGAAACCTACTAATGGCCCTGTTACAGCTGAAACCTACTAATGACCCTGTTACAACTGAATCATACTAATGACCCTGTTACTACAACTGAAACCTACTAATGATCCTGTTACAGATTAAACCCACTAATGACACTGTTACAACTGAAACCTACTAATGACCCTGTTACAACTGAAACCTACTAATTAATTTGTTACATCTGAAACCTACTAATGACCTTGTTATAGATTTAAACCTACTAATGACCATGTTACATCTGAAACCTACTAATGACCTTGTTATAGATTAAACCTACGAATGACCCTGTTATAAATGAAACCTACTAATGCCCCTCCTACAACTGAAACCTACTAATGATCCTGTTACAACTGAAACCTACTAATGACCCTGTTACAGATGAAACCACCTAATGACCCTGTTACATCTGAAACCTACTAATGACCCTGTTACAGCTGAAACCTACTAATGACCCTGTTGCTACTAATGACCCTTTTGAGGCTGAAACCTACTAATGACCCTGTTACAGCTGAAACCTACTAATGACCCTGTTACAGATGAAACCTACAAATGACCCTGTTATAGCTGAAACCTACTAATTGACCCTGTTACAACTGAAACCTACTAATGACCCTGTTACAGATGAAACCTACTAATGACCCTGTTACAACTGAAACCTACTAATGACCCTGTTGAGGCTGAAACCTACTAATGACCCTGTTACAACTGAAACCTACTAATGACATTGTTACAACTGAAACCTACTAATGAACCTGTTACAGATGAAACCTACTAATGACCCTGTTACAGCTGAAACCTACTAATTGACCCTGTTACAACTGAAACCTACTAATGACCCTGTTACAGCTGAAACCTACTAATGACCCTGTTACAACTGACACCTACTAATGACCCTGTTACTACAACTGAAACCTACTAATGATCCTGTTACAGATTAAACCTACTAATGACCCTGTTACAACTGAAACCTACTACTGACCCTTTACAACTGAAACCTACTAATGACCCTGTTACAACTGAAACCTACTAATGACCCTGTTACAACTGACACCTACTAATGACCATGTTACTAGAACTGAAACCTACTAATGATCCTGTTACAGATTAAACCTACTAATGACCATGTTACAACTGAAACCTACTAATGACCCTGTTACAACTGAAACCTACGAATGGCCCTGTTACAGATGAAACCTATTAATGACCCTGTTGCTACTAATGACCCTGTTACAGCTGAAACCTACTAATGACCCTGTTGCTACTAATGACCTTGTTGAGGCTGAAACCTACTAATGACCCTGTTACAGCTGAAACCACCTAATGACCCTGTTACTAGAACTGAAACTTACTAATGATCCTGTTACAGATTAAACCTACTAATGACCCTGTTACTAGAACTGAAACTTACTAATGATCCTGTTACAGATTAAACCTACTAATGACCCTGTTACAACTGAAACCACCTAATGACCCTGTTACAGCTGAAACCTACTAATGACCCTGTTGCTACTAATGACCTTGTTGAGGCTGAAACCTACTAATGACCCTGTTACAGCTGAAACCACCTAATGACCCTGTTACAACTGAAACCTACTAATGACCCAGTTACAGCTGAAACCAACTAATGACCCTGTTACAGCTGAAACTTACTAATTGACCATGTTACAACTGAAACCTACTAATGACCCTGTTATAGATTAAACCTACTAATGACCCTGTTACAACTGAAATCTACTAATGACCCTGTTACAACTGAAACCTACTAATGACCCTGTTACAGCTGAAACCTACTAATGACCCTGTTACAGATTAAACCTACTAATGACCCTGTTACAACTGAAACCACCTAATGATCCTGTTACAACTGAAACCTACTAATGACCCTGTTACAGATTAAACCTAATAATGACCCTGTTGCTACTAATGACCCTGTTACAGCTGAAACCTACTAATGACCCTGTTGCTACTAATGACCCTGTTGAGGCTGAAACCTACTAATGACCCTGTTACAGCTGAAACCACCTAATGACCCTGTTACAACGGAAACCTACTAATGACCCTGTTGCTACTAATGACCTTGTTACAGCTGAAACCTACTAATGACCCTGTTACAGATTAAACCTACTAATGACCCTGTTACAACTGAAACCACCTAATGATCCTGTTACAACTGAAACCTACTAATGACCCTGTTACAGATTAAACCTAATAATGACCCTGTTGCTACTAATGACCCTGTTACAGCTGAAACCTACTAATGACCCTGTTGCTACTAATGACCCTGTTGAGGCTGAAACATACTAATGACCCAGTTACAGCTGAAACCAACTAATGACCCTGTTACAGCTGAAACTTACTAATTGACCCTGTTACAACTGAAACCTACTAATGACCCTGTTATAGATTAAACCTACTAATGACCCTGTTACAACTGAAACCTACTAATGACCCTGTTACAACTGAAACCTACGAATGACCCTGTTACAGCTGAAACCTACTAATGACCCTGTTACAGATTAAACCTACTAATGACCCTGTTACAACTGAAACCACCTAATGATCCTGTTACAACTGAAACCTACTAATGACCCTGTTACAGATTAAACCTAATAATGACCCTGTTGCTACTAATGACCCTGTTACAGCTGAAACCTACTAATGACCCTGTTGCTACTAATGACCCTGTTGAGGCTGAAACCTACTAATGACCCTGTTACAGCTGAAACCACCTAATGACCCTGTTACAACGGAAACCTACTAATGACCCTGTTGCTACTAATGACCTTGTTGAGGCTGAAACCTACTAATGACCCTGTTACAGCTGAAACCACCTAATGACCCTGTTACAACTGAAACCTACTAATGACCCAGTTACAGCTGAAACCAACTAATGACCCTGTTACAGCTGAAACTTACTAATTGACCCTGTTACAACTGAAACCTACTAATGACCCTGTTATAGATTAAACCTACTAATGACCCTGTTACAACTGAAACCTACTAATGACCCTGTTACAACTGAAACCTACTAATGACCCTGTTACAGCTGAAACCTACTAATGACCCTGTTACAGATTAAACCTACTAATGACCCTGTTACAAATGAAACCACCTAATGATCCTGTTACAACTGAAACCTACTAATGATCCTGTTACAGATTAAACCTACTAATGACCCTGTTACAACTGAAACCTACTACTGACCCTTTTACAACTGAAACCTACTAATGACCCTGTTACAACTGAAACCTACTAATGACCCTGTTACAACTGTCACCTACTAATGACCATGTTACTAGAACTGAAACCTACTAATGATCCTGTTACAGCTGAAACCTACTAATGACAATGTTACAGCTGAAACCTACTAATGACAATGTTACAGCTGAAACCTACTAATGACCCTGTTACAGAGGAAACCACCTAATGACCCTGTTACATCTGAAACCTACTAATGATCCTGTTACAGCTGAAACCTACTAATGACCCTGTTACAGCTGAAACCTACTCATGACCCTGTTACAGCTGAAACCTACTAATGACCCTGTTACAGGTGAAACCTATTAATGACCCTGTTACACCTGAAACCTACTAATAACCCTGTTACAGCTGAAACCTAATGAACCCTGTTCCAACTGAAACCTACTAATGACCCTGTTACAGCTGAAACCAGCTAATGACCCTGTTACAGATGAAACCTACTAATGACCCTGTTACAGCTGAAATCTAATGACCCTGACCCTGTCGCTACTAATGACCCAGTTACAGCTGAAACCTACTAATGAGTGACTGTTACAACTGAAGCCTACTAATGACCCTGTCGCTACCAATGACCCTGTTACAACTGAAACCTATTCATGACCTTGTTACAACTGAAACCTACTAATGACCATGTTACAACTGAAACCTACCAATGACCCTGTTACAGAGGAAACCACCTAATGACCCTGTTACATCTGGAACATACTAATGATCCAGTTAGAGCTGAAACCTACGAATGACCCTGTTACAGCTGAAACCTACTAATGACAATGTTACAGCTGAAACCTACTAATGACCCTGTTACAGCTGAAACCTACTAATGACAATGTTACAGCTGAAACCTACTAATGACCCTGTTACAGAGGAAACCACCTAATGACCCTGTTACATCTGAAACCTACTAATGATCCTGTTACATCTGAAACCTACTAATGACCCTGTCACATCTGAAACCTACTAATGATCCTGTTACATCTGAAACCTACTAATGACCCTGTTACATCTGAAACCTACTAATGATCCTGTTACATCTGAAACCTACTAATGACCCTGTTACATCTGAAACCTACTAATGATCCTGTTACAGCTGAAACCTACTAATGATCCTGTTACATCTGAAACCTACTAATGACCCTGTTACATCTGAAACCTACTAATGATCCTGTTACAGCTGAAACCTACTAATGATCCAGTTAGAGCTGAAACCTACTAATGACAATGTTACAGCTGAAACCTACTAATGACCCTGTTACAGAGGAAACCACCTAATGACCCTGTTACATCTGAAACCTACTAATGATCCTGTTACAGCTGAAACCTACTAATGACCCTGTTACAGCTGAAACCTACTCATGACCCTGTTACAGCTGAAACCTACTAATGACCCTGTTACAGGTGAAACCTATTAATGACCCTGTTACACCTGAAACCTACTAATAACCCTGTTACAGCTGAAACCTACTAATGACCCTGTTGCAGGTGAAACCTACTCATGACCCTGTTACAGATGAAACCACATAATGACCCTGTTACACCTGAAACCTAATGAACCCTGTTCCAACTGAAACCTACTAATGACCCTGTTACAGCTGAAACCAGCTAATGACCCTGTTACAGATGAAACCTACTAATGACCCTGTTACAGCTGAAATCTAATGACCCTGACCCTGTCGCTACTAATGACCCAGTTACAGCTGAAACCTACTAATGAGTCCTGTTACAACTGAAGCCTACTAATGACCCTGTCGCTACCAATGACCCTGTTACAACTGAAACCTATTCATGACCTTGTTACAACTGAAACCTACTAATGACCATGTTACAACTGAAACCTACCAATGACCCTGTTACAGAGGAAACCACCTCATGACCCTGTTACATCTGGAACATACTAATGATCCAGTTAGAGCTGAAACCTACTAATGACCCTGTTACAGCTGAAACCTACTAATGACAATGTTACAGCTGAAACCTACTAATGACCCTGTCGCTACCAATGACCCTGTTACAACTGAAACCTATTCATGACCTTGTTACAACTGAAACCTACTAATGACCATGTTACAACTGAAACCTACCAATGACCCTGTTACATAGGAAACCACCTAATGACCCTGTTACATCTGGAACATACTAATGATCCAGTTAGAGCTGAAACCTACTAATGACCCTGTTACAGCTGAAACCTACTAATGACAATGTTACAGCTGAAACCTACTAATGACCCTGTTACAGAGGAAACCACCTAATGACCCTGTTACATCTGAAACCTACTAATGATCCTGTTACATCTGAAACCTACTAATGATCCTGTTACATCTGAAACCTACTAATGACCCTGTTACATCTGAAACCTACTAATGACCCTGTTGCAGGTGAAACCTACTCATGACCCTGTTACAGATGAAACCACATAATGACCCTGTTACATCTGAAACCTACTAATGATCCTGTTACAGCTGAAACCTACTAATGATCCAGTTAGAGCTGAAACCTACTAATGACAATGTTACAGCTGAAACCTACGAATGACCCTGTTACAGAGGAAACCACCTAATGACCCTGTTACATCTGAAACCTACTAATGATCCTGTTACAGCTGAAACCTACTAATGACCCTTTTACAGCTGAAACCTACTCATGACCCTGTTACAGCTGAAACCTACTAATGACCCTGTTACAGGTGAAACCTATTAATGACCCTGTTACACCTGAAACCTACTAATAACCCTGTTACAGCTGAAACCTACTAATGACCCTGTTGCAGGTGAAACCTACTCATGACCCTGTTACAGCTGAAACCAACTAATGACCCTGTTACAGATGAAACCTACTAATGACCCTGTTACAGCTGAAATCTAATGACCCTGACCCTGTCGCTACTAATGACCCAGTTACAGCTGAAACCTACTAATGAGTCCTGTTACAACTGAAGCCTACTAATGACCCTGTCGCTACAAATGACCCTGGTACAACTGAAACCTATTAATGACCTTGTTACAACTGAAACCTACTAATGACCATGTTACAACTGAAACCTACCAATGACCCTGTTACAGAGGAAACCACCTAATGACCCTGTTACATCTGGAACATACTAATGATCCAGTTAGAGCTGAAACCTACTAATGACCCTGTTACAGGTGAAACCTATTAATGACCCTGTTACACCTGAAACCTACTAATAACCATGTTACAACTGAAACCTACCAATGACCCTGTTACAGAGGAAACCACCTAATGACCCTGTTGCAGGTGAAACCTACTCATGACCCTGTTACAGATGAAACCACATAATGACCCTGTTACACCTGAAACCTAATGAACCCTGTTCCAACTGAAACCTACTAATGACCCTGTTACAGCTGAAACCAGCTAATGACCCTGTTACAGATGAAACCTACTAATGACCCTGTTACAGCTGAAATCTAATGACCCTGACCCTGTCGCTACTAATGACCCAGTTACAGCTGAAACCTACTAATGAGTCCTGTTACAACTGAAGCCTACTAATGACCCTGTCGCTACCAATGACCCTGTTACAACTGAAACCTACTAATGACCATGTTACAACTGAAACCTACCAATGACCCTGTTACAGAGGAAACCACCTCATGACCCTGTTACATCTGGAACATACTAATGATCCAGTTAGAGCTGAAACCTACTAATGACCCTGTTACAGCTGAAACCTACTAATGACAATGTTACAGCTGAAACCTACTAATGACCCTGTCGCTACCAATGACCCTGTTACAACTGAAACCTATTCATGACCTTGTTACAACTGAAACCTACTAATGACCCTGTTACAACTGAAACCTACCAATGACCCTGTTACATAGGAAACCACCTAATGACCCTGTTACATCTGGAACATACTAATGATCCAGTTACAGCTGAAACCTACTAATGACCCTGTTACAGAGGAAACCACCTAATGACCCTGTTACATCTGAAACCTACTAATGATCCTGTTACATCTGAAACCTACTAATGATCCTGTTACATCTGAAACCTACTAATTATCCTGTTACATCTGAAACCTACTAATGATCCTGTTACAGCTGAAACCTACTAATGATCCTGTTACATCTGAAACCTACTAATGACCCTGTTACATCTGAAACCTACTAATGATCCTGTTACAGCTGAAACCTACTAATGATCCAGTTAGAGCTGAAACCTACTAATGACAATGTTACAGCTGAAACCTACTAATGACCCTGTTACAGAGGAAACCACCTAATGACCCTGTTACATCTGAAACCTACTAATGATCCTGTTACAGCTGAAACCTACTAATGACCCTGTTACAGCTGAAACCTACTCATGACCCTGTTACAGCTGAAACCTACTAATGACCCTGTTACAGGTGAAACCTATTAATGACCCTGTTACACCTGAAACCTACTAATAACCCTGTTACAGCTGAAACCTACTAATGACCCTGTTGCAGGTGAAACCTACTCATGACCCTGTTACAGATGAAAACACATAATGACCCTGTTACACCTGAAACCTAATGAACCCTGTTCCAACTGAAACCTACTAATGACCCTGTTACAGCTGAAACCAACTAATGACCCTGTTACAGATGAAACCTACTAATGACCCTGTTACAGCTGAAATCTAATGACCCTGACCCTGTCGCTACTAATGACCCAGTTACAGCTGAAACCTACTAATGAGTCCTGTTACAACTGAAGCCTACTAATGACCCTGTCGCTACAAATGACCCTGGTACAACTGAAACCTATTAATGACCTTGTTACAACTGAAACCTACTAATGACCATGTTACAACTGAAACCTACCAATGACCCTGTTACAGAGGAAACCACCTAATGACCCTGTTACATCTGGAACATACTAATGATCCAGTTAGAGCTGAAACCTACTAATGACCCTGTTACAGCTGAAACCTACTAATGACAATGTTACAGCTGAAACCTACTAATGATCCTGTTACAGCTGAAACCTACTAATGACAATGTTACAGCTGAAACCTACTAATGATCCTGTTACAGAGGAAACCACCTAATGACCCTGTTACATCTGAAACCTACTAATGACCCTGTTACAGCTGAAACCTACTAATGACCCTGTTCCAGCTGAAACCTACTAATGACCCTGTTCCAGCTGAAACCTACTAATGACCCTGTTGCTACTAATGACCCTGTTACAGGTGAAACCTACTCATGACCCTGTTACAGAGGAAACCACCTAATGACCCTGTTACATCTGGAACATACTAATGATCCAGTTAGAGCTGAAACCTACTAATGACCCTGTTACATCTGAAACCTACTAATGACCCTGTTGCAGGTGAAACCTACTCATGACCCTGTTACAGATGAAACCACATAATGACCCTGTTACATCTGAAACCTACTAATGATCCTGTTACAGCTGAAACCTACTAATGATCCAGTTAGAGCTGAAACCTACTAATGACAATGTTACAGCTGAAACCTACGAATGACCCTGTTACAGAGGAAACCACCTAATGACCCTGTTACATCTGAAACCTACTAATGATCCTGTTACAGCTGAAACCTACTAATGACCCTTTTACAGCTGAAACCTACTCATGACCCTGTTACAGCTGAAACCTACTAATGACCCTGTTACAGGTGAAACCTATTAATGACCCTGTTACACCTGAAACCTACTAATAACCCTGTTACAGCTGAAACCTACTAATGACCCTGTTGCAGGTGAAACCTACTCATGACCCTGTTACAGCTGAAACCAACTAATGACCCTGTTACAGATGAAACCTACTAATGACCCTGTTACAGCTGAAATCTAATGACCCTGACCCTGTCGCTACTAATGACCCAGTTACAGCTGAAACCTACTAATGAGTCCTGTTACAACTGAAGCCTACTAATGACCCTGTCGCTACAAATGACCCTGGTACAACTGAAACCTATTAATGACCTTGTTACAACTGAAACCTACTAATGACCATGTTACAACTGAAACCTACCAATGACCCTGTTACAGAGGAAACCACCTAATGACCCTGTTACATCTGGAACATACTAATGATCCAGTTAGAGCTGAAACCTACTAATGACCCTGTTACAGGTGAAACCTATTAATGACCCTGTTACACCTGAAACCTACTAATAACCATGTTACAACTGAAACCTACCAATGACCCTGTTACAGAGGAAACCACCTAATGACCCTGTTGCAGGTGAAACCTACTCATGACCCTGTTACAGATGAAACCACATAATGACCCTGTTACACCTGAAACCTAATGAACCCTGTTCCAACTGAAACCTACTAATGACCCTGTTACAGCTGAAACCAGCTAATGACCCTGTTACAGATGAAACCTACTAATGACCCTGTTACAGCTGAAATCTAATGACCCTGACCCTGTCGCTACTAATGACCCAGTTACAGCTGAAACCTACTAATGAGTCCTGTTACAACTGAAGCCTACTAATGACCCTGTCGCTACCAATGACCCTGTTACAACTGAAACCTACTAATGACCATGTTACAACTGAAACCTACCAATGACCCTGTTACAGAGGAAACCACCTCATGACCCTGTTACATCTGGAACATACTAATGATCCAGTTAGAGCTGAAACCTACTAATGACCCTGTTACAGCTGAAACCTACTAATGACAATGTTACAGCTGAAACCTACTAATGACCCTGTCGCTACCAATGACCCTGTTACAACTGAAACCTATTCATGACCTTGTTACAACTGAAACCTACTAATGACCCTGTTACAACTGAAACCTACCAATGACCCTGTTACATAGGAAACCACCTAATGACCCTGTTACATCTGGAACATACTAATGATCCAGTTACAGCTGAAACCTACTAATGACCCTGTTACAGAGGAAACCACCTAATGACCCTGTTACATCTGAAACCTACTAATGATCCTGTTACATCTGAAACCTACTAATGATCCTGTTACATCTGAAACCTACTAATTATCCTGTTACATCTGAAACCTACTAATGATCCTGTTACAGCTGAAACCTACTAATGATCCTGTTACATCTGAAACCTACTAATGACCCTGTTACATCTGAAACCTACTAATGATCCTGTTACAGCTGAAACCTACTAATGATCCAGTTAGAGCTGAAACCTACTAATGACAATGTTACAGCTGAAACCTACTAATGACCCTGTTACAGAGGAAACCACCTAATGACCCTGTTACATCTGAAACCTACTAATGATCCTGTTACAGCTGAAACCTACTATTGACCCTGTTACAGCTGAAACCTACTCATGACCCTGTTACAGCTGAAACCTACTAATGACCCTGTTACAGGTGAAACCTATTAAAGACCCTGTTACACCTGAAACCTACTAATAACCCTGTTACAGCTGAAACCTACTAATGACCCTGTTGCAGGTGAAACCTACTCATGACCCTGTTACAGATGAAAACACATAATGACCCTGTTACACCTGAAACCTAATGAACCCTGTTCCAACTGAAACCTACTAATGACCCTGTTACAGCTGAAACCAACTAATGACCCTGTTACAGATGAAACCTACTAATGACCCTGTTACAGCTGAAATCTAATGACCCTGACCCTGTCGCTACTAATGACCCAGTTACAGCTGAAACCTACTAATGAGTCCTGTTACAACTGAAGCCTACTAATGACCCTGTCGCTACAAATGACCCTGGTACAACTGAAACCTATTAATGACCTTGTTACAACTGAAACCTACTAATGACCATGTTACAACTGAAACCTACCAATGACCCTGTTACAGAGGAAACCACCTAATGACCCTGTTACATCTGGAACATACTAATGATCCAGTTAGAGCTGAAACCTACTAATGACCCTGTTACAGCTGAAACCTACTAATGACAATGTTACAGCTGAAACCTACTAATGATCCTGTTACAGCTGAAACCTACTAATGACAATGTTACAGCTGAAACCTACTAATGATCCTGTTACAGAGGAAACCACCTAATGACCCTGTTACATCTGAAACCTACTAATGATCCTGTTACAGCCTAAACCTACTAATGACCCTGTTACAGCTGAAACCTACTAATGACCCTGTTCCAGCTGAAACCTACTAATGACCCTGTTCCAGCTGAAACCTACTAATGACCCTGTTGCTACTAATGACCCTGTTACAGGTGAAACCTACTCATGACCCTGTTACAGAGGAAACCACCTAATGACCCTGTTACATCTGGAACATACTAATGATCCAGTTAGAGCTGAAACCTACTAATGACCCTGTTACAGCTGAAACCCACTAATGATCCTGTTACATCTGAAACCTACTAATTATCCTGTTACATCTGAAACCTACTAATGATCCTGTTACAGCTGAAACCTACTAATGATCCTGTTACATCTGAAACCTACTAATGATCCTGTTACATCTGAAACCTACTAATTATCCTGTTACATCTGAAACCTACTAATGATCCTGTTACAGCTGAAACCTACTAATGATCCTGTTACATCTGAAACCTACTAATGACCCTGTTACATCTGAAACCTACTAATGATCCTGTTACAGCTGAAACCTACTAATGATCCAGTTAGAGCTGAAACCTACTAATGACAATGTTACAGCTGAAACCTACTAATGACCCTGTTACAGAGGAAACCACCTAATGACCCTGTTACATCTGAAACCTACTAATGATCCTGTTACAGCTGAAACCTACTAATGACCCTGTTACAGCTGAAACCTACTCATGACCCTGTTACAGCTGAAACCTACTAATGACCCTGTTACAGGTGAAACCTATTAATGACCCTGTTACACCTGAAACCTACTAATAACCCTGTTACAGCTGAAACCTACTAATGACCCTGTTGCAGGTGAAACCTACTCATGACCCTGTTACAGATGAAAACACATAATGACCCTGTTACACCTGAAACCTAATGAACCCTGTTCCAACTGAAACCTACTAATGACCCTGTTACAGCTGAAACCAACTAATGACCCTGTTACAGATGAAACCTACTAATGACCCTGTTACAGCTGAAATCTAATGACCCTGACCCTGTCGCTACTAATGACCCAGTTACAGCTGAAACCTACTAATGAGTCCTGTTACAACTGAAGCCTACTAATGACCCTGTCGCTACAAATGACCCTGGTACAACTGAAACCTATTAATGACCTTGTTACAACTGAAACCTACTAATGACCATGTTACAACTGAAACCTACCAATGACCCTGTTACAGAGGAAACCACCTAATGACCCTGTTACATCTGGAACATACTAATGATCCAGTTAGAGCTGAAACCTACTAATGATCCTGTTACAGCTGAAACCTACTAATGACAATGTTACAGCTGAAACCTACTAATGATCCTGTTACAGAGGAAACCACCTAATGACCCTGTTACATCTGAAACCTACTAATGATCCTGTTACAGCCTAAACCTACTAATGACCCTGTTACAGCTGAAACCTACTAATGACCCTGTTCCAGCTGAAACCTACTAATGACCCTGTTCCAGCTGAAACCTACTAATGACCCTGTTGCTACTAATGACCCTGTTACAGGTGAAACCTACTCATGACCCTGTTACAGAGGAAACCACCTAATGACCCTGTTACATCTGGAACATACTAATGATCCAGTTAGAGCTGAAACCTACTAATGACCCTGTTACAGCTGAAACCCACTAATGACATTGTTACAGCTGAAACCTACTAATGATCCTGTTACAGCTGAAACCTACTAATGACCCTGTTACAGCTGAAACCTACTAATGACCCTGTTCCAGCTGAAACCTACTAATGACCCTGTTCCAGCTGAAACCTACTAATGACCCTGTTGCTACTAATGACCCTGTTACAGGTGAAACCTACTCATGACCCTGTTACAGATGAAACCACATAATGACCCTGTTACAACTGAAACCTACAAATGACTGTGTTACAGATGAAACCTACTAATGACTCTGTCGCTACTAATGACCCTGTTACAGCTGAAACCACCTAAATGACCCTGTTACAACTGAAACCTACTAATGACCCGGTTACAACTGAAACCACCTATTGACCCTGTTACAACTGAAACCTATGAATGACCATGTTACAACTGAAATCTACTAATGACCCTGTTACAGATGAAACCTACTAATGACCCTGTTACAACTGAAACCTACTAATGACCCTTTTACATCTGAAACCTACTAATGACCCTGTTCCAGCTGAAAGCTAATGTTTAGACAAGTGTTACTTCTCTCTAACCAGGGATGGGTAGTCCACGGAGGACAGAGTGTCGTCTCCCTTTTCCACCATCGTCCCGCGTAAACCGACCTGATTTAAACTAATTGCATGTTTAACTGAAGATCATGATTAGTTGATTATTGGGAGTCATGGTAGGGTAGGCAGGGTAGCCTAGTGGTTAGAGTGTAGAGGCAGCAGGGTAGCCTAGTGGTTAGAGTGTAGAGGCAGCAGGGTAGCCTAGTGGTTAGAGTGTAGAGGCGGCAGGGTAGCCTAGTGGTTAGGGTGTAGAGGCGGCAGGGTAGCCTGGTGGTTAGAGTGTAGAGACGGCAGGGTAGCCTAGTGGTTAGAGTGTAGAGGCGGCAGGGTAGCCTAGTGGTTAGGGTGTAGAGGCGGCAGGGTAGCCTGGTGGTTAGAGTGTAGAGGCGGCAGGGTAGCCTAGTGGTTAGAGTGTAGAGGCGGCAGGGTAGCCTGGTGGTTAGAGCTTTGGACTAATAACCGGAAGGTTTCAAGTTCAAACCCCCCAAGCTGACAAGGTACAAATCTGTCGTTCTTCCCCTGAACAAGGCCGTCATTGAAAATAAGAATTTGTTCTTAACTGACTTGCCAAATGTTAAAACAAAGTTAAATAAAGGGAAAATACAAAAATACAAAAAATGTGTGTTAGCTGGGTGCTGGGGGTGTTTAGTATGACACCAATCGGGCCCCTGATCGGGCCCGTGATAATATCATATCGGCACTTCAGTATCGCGATAATATCATATCGGCACCTCAGCATCGTGATAATATCATATCGGCACCTCAGCATCGTGATAATATCGTATCGGCACCTCAGCATCGTGATAATATCATATCGGCACCTCAGCATCGTGATAATATCGTATCGGCACCTCAGCATCGTGATAATATCGTATCGGCACCTCAGCATCGTGATAATATCATATCGGCACCTCAGCATCGTGATAATATCGTATCGGCACCTCAGCATCGTGATAATATCATATCGGCACCTCAGCATCGTGATAATATCGTATCGGCACCTCAGCATCGTGATAATATCATATCGGCACCTCAGCATCGTGATAATATCGTATCGGCACCTCAGCATCGTGATAATATCATATCGGCACCTCAGCATCGTGATAATATCGTATCGGCACCTCAGCATCGTGATAATATCATATCGGCACCTCAGCATCGTGATAATATCGTATCGGCACCTCAGCATCGTGATAATATCGTATCGGCTCCTCAGTATCGCGATAATATCGTATCGGCACCTCAGCATCGTGATAATATCATATCGGCACCTCAGCATCGTGATAATATCATATCGGCACCTCAGCATCGTGATAATATCATATCGGCACCTCAGCATCGTGATAATATCATATCGGCACCTCAGCATCGTGATAATATCGTATCGGCACCTCAGCATCGTGATAATATCATATCGGCACCTCAGCATCGTGATAATATCATATCGGCACCTCAGCATCGTGATAATATCGTATCGGCACCTCAGCATCGTGATAATATCATATCGGCACCTCAGCATCGTGATAATATCGTATCGGCACCTCAGCATCGTGATAATATCGTATCGGCACCTCAGCATCGTGATAATATCATATCGGCACCTCAGCATCGTGATAATATCGTATCGGCACCTCAGCATCGTGATAATATCGTATCGGCACCTCAGCATCGTGATAATATCATATCGGCACCTCAGCATCGTGATAATATCGTATCGGCACCTCAGCATCGTGATAATATCGTATCGGCACCTCAGCATCGTGATAATATCGTATCGGCACCTCAGCATCGTGATAATATCGTATCGGCACCTCAGCATCGTGATAATATCGTATCGGCACCTCAGCATCGTGATAATATCGTATCGGCACCTCAGCATCGTGATAATATCGCACCGGCACCTTAGCATCGTGGTAAAATCGTATCGGCACCTCAGCATCGTGATATCGTATCGGCACCTCTGTATCGTGATCATATCGAATCATGAGATCCCTGGGGATTCTCAGCCCTGTTTACACATCCCTAGACAGCCTTTTCAACAGCAGTTCCAGATGAAGTCATTACAGTCTTAATTCCATTGCCCCTAACAACAATGTCAGCGGCCATCTTGTCATTAGCACGGTTACTAAATGTACGCGATGTCTAGATCATGTAGCTGAGATGAATCCACCGTCACGATTCATGAACTAAACTGAGTGGAATCAGCCAGTTAGACTGTTGAAATAAGGACACGCTGACATTGTTGTTAGGGGCAACGCTAGCAAAATGAAGAAAGTACTTAGTTGCCACAGTAACAGAGGCATTGGGTGTTTAGCTGGCATGTGGTGGTTTTAAATAGATCTAGCATGCAGCTCAGCACACACACACGCACACACACACACACACACACAAACACACACACACATACTTTTGCTCACAGTTAATTGAACGATCTGTTTGCATTCACCATGCAATAACTCCTCACAGCAGGCACTTTACACACATGGCTGCACTTTCTCCCTGTCTGTCTGTCACACACACACACACACACACACACACACACACACACACACACACACACACACACACACATAGTATTTCTTTGGGCCCAGAGGTTTTGGTAGAGACCTAGTCCACTCAGGGAGGTAATTTATCATAGTGCTATTAATACCAGTAGCTGCCATCTTACTTTATACACATACACACACACTCACAGACACACACACTAACACACGGACACACACACACACACACACACACACTCACAGACACACACACATAAGAGACATGGCACTATATCACTGCTATCCTACTGTATGTAAGTAATGCAGCTATGGTAACGTAGGCATCATGGTACGATAGGCATTATGGTACGAGGGGTCATCATGGTACGATAGGGATCATGGTACGATAGGGATCATGGTACGGTAGGCATCATGGTACGATAGGCATCATGGTACAGTAGCCAGCATGGTACGGTAGGCATCATGGTACGGTGGGCATCATGGTACGATAGGCAGCATGGTACGATAGGCAGCATGGTACGGCAGGCAGCATGGTACGGTAGGCAGCATGGTACGGTAGGCAGCATGGTACGGTAGGCATCATGGTACACTGCACGTACATATCACTACATTTCAACAGCCTTCATTTGAGATTCAGCACTGCTATGTCAGTATCTATAAAATGTGGTTCTGTTGATAAGCATCGCTATTTTAATCTCCGTAAATACTTAAGACGCAAGAGGAAGTTATCACACAGCTACTACAAACTGAAATGTAACAAGTCTTGTAGCAGACGGTGAAATTTGACCATTTCTGTACACAGCGATTCGCTCCATTTTATGTATTACCCTGACAACAACACACTATTTATCCTCCCTGGCCCTATCTCATTTTCATGTTGATACCAAGAATAAAGAGACCACATGCAAGGAGAAGCTAACAGCGGCGACAAGCTAACAGCAGAGGCAAGCTAACAGCAGAGACAAGCTAACAGCAGAGACAAGCGAACAGCAGAGACAAGCGAACAGCAGAGACAAGCGAACAGCAGAGACAAGCTAACAGCGGAGACACGCTAACAGCGGAGACAAGCTAACAGCGGAGACAAGCTAACAGCGGAGACAAGCTAACAGCGGAGACACGCTAACAGCAGAGGCAAGCTAACGCAGAGGCAAGCTAACAGCAGAGACAAGCTAACAGCAGAGACAAGCTAACAGCAGAGACACGCTAACGCAGAGACAAGATAACGCAGAGACAAGATAACGCAGAGATAAGCTCACAGCAGAGACACGCTAACGCAGAGACACGCTAACAGCAGAGACTAGCTAACACAGAGACAAGCTAATGCAGAGACAAGCTAACAGCAGAGACTAGCTAACACAGAGACAAGCTAACAGCAGAGACTAGCTAACACAGAGACACGCTAACAGCAGAGACTAGCTAACACAGAGACAAGCTAATGCAGAGACAAGCTAACAGCAGAGACTAGCTAACACAGAGACAAGCTAACAGCAGAGACTAGCTAACACAGAGACAAGCTAACGCAGAGACAAGCTAACACAGAGACTAGCTAACACAGAGACTAGCTAACACAGAGACAAGCTAACAGCAGAGAAATGCTAACAGCAGAGACTAGCTAACACAGAGACAAGCTAACAGCAGAGACAAGCTAACAGCAGAGACAAGCTAACAGCAGAGACAAGCTAACAGCAGAGACAAGCTAACGCATAGACAAGCTAACGCAGAGACAAGCTAACGCAGAGACAAGCTAACGCAGAGACAAGCTAACAGCAGAGTCAAGCTAACAGCAGAGACTAGCTAACAGCAGAGACAAGCTAACAGCAGAGACTAGCTAACAGCAGAGACAAGCTAACGCAGAGACAAGCTCACAGCAGAGACAAGCTAACGCAGAGACAAGCTAACAGCAGAGACAAGCTAACGCAGAGACAAGTTAACGCAGAGACAAGCTAACAGCAGAGTCAAGCTAACAGCATAGA